>NW_007259103.1:158478-225581 GCF_000164805.1 Carlito syrichta | reverse complement strand
AGCCCAGCTGATTTTTGATTTATTGTAGAGATGAGGTCTCGCCAAGTTGCCCAGGCGGGTCTTGAACCCGTGGGTTCAGGCAATCCACTCACCTCAGCCTCCCAAAACGCGGGATTACAGGCTGTGAGCCATCAAGCCTGGCTTGCCAGTATTTTTTTAACAGGACAGTGATTTTTTAACTTTTGGGATCCACAGCAAAGAGTACATTTTGTATTGTATGTGTGTGCTAAACTGAAACGAAAGTGTCATAAAATTACTTTCCTGTGCTGTGTGTCATGCAGT
Organism: Carlito syrichta; assembly: GCF_000164805.1. Lineage (NCBI taxonomy): Eukaryota > Metazoa > Chordata > Mammalia > Primates > Tarsiidae > Carlito > Carlito syrichta. Next base: position 225,299 of record NW_007259103.1, on the reverse strand, counting down.
TTGCTGTTTTTCTACTCTACTTCATTTAAAAGTATTCTATTTTTTAAAAAAGTTGGTCCTAATCCACTAAATTGATGATATAACCTGCTAACATGTTATGAATCTTAAATTTGAAAATCAGTGATGTAGTAGTATTGTTCTGTCTCTAGATGTCTTTTTCAATATACACTTTAAACTATAGACAGATTTCACTCTACAGTATATTTTTGGTTTCTGATAAAAGATATAAAAATATCCTAGCCTTAGATTGAAAGTCAAACTTGAAAATTTTATAACATACATGAATTTCATAGTTTCCTCGGACTTCTTTTTCAGAGGGAAATGAAAAAGATTTTACCTTGAATGATTTCGGCTTCATGATCTTTCACTCACCATATTGTAAACTGGTCCAGAAATCTCTAGCTCGGATGTTGCTGAATGACTTTCTTAATGACCAGAACAGAGATAAAAATAGTATCTATAGTGGCCTGGAAGCCTTTGGGTAAGAGGAGCTGTTATAATTTTGTCCCTTCTAATATTAGAGCACTTTTTATATCTTTTAAATTATTATTTGTACAAACTTGAAAAATTTAGAATCAAAAAGATCTTAGAAGTCATCTAGTTTAAGTCATGTATCTTATCAGTGAAAAAACTGGGTCCCACAAACGTGGTAGTTTACCTACCCAAATTCTTTTGTCATTTCTACTCAGATTTTCTGATTTCCTCCTTTAACTTTCATTCTCGTCACCCTATTAAAATAACCACACAAATGCCTATATTTACTACAGCTCTTTTCCTTGCCCTTCTCTTTATCCTGTTCCCTCTTGCTGTGCCCACTGCCACGCTTGGCATCTGCTTTTATACTCCACTTGTCTTTTTCTCACTTTTTAGGCTCTCTAGCATGTTAAACTCATTCTGTTTCTCCCTTCTTGTGTCCTTTCTCCATCTGATAAAATTTTCCTTGACTTTTTTTTTTTTTTGAATCAGAATCTCACTGTGTCTCCCAGGCTGGAGTGCATGCACTCAACAGCCACTACAGCCTCCACCTTCTGGGCTCAGGTGATCCTTTCACCTCAGCCTTCCAAATAGCTGAAACTACAGGTGCACGCCATCATGCCTGGCTAATATTTTTGATTTTTTTGTAGAGACAGGGTCATGCCAAGTTACCCAGACTGGTCTTGAACCCTTGGACTTAGGCAATCTTCTCGCCTCGGTCTCTCAAGGTGCTGGGATTACAAGTGTGAGCTACTGCGCCCAGCCTCTACTTGACTTTTAAGACTTGGTTTCTGTAATATCATGATTTTGCCACCTAAGTAGACACTATTATGGGCTTGAGTTAGTATTCTATTTGATAACAACAAAGCTTCAGTTGTTCTGTTAACCCATTCAAATCAAGTACTTTTAACTTGATTGTAAAAACCCTTGAGAAAAAGGACCATATATATACATATACAATTGTTATGTCTTCCATAGCAATTAGCATGCTACTACTTGCTTTTAATAAGGAAAACAGAATCATACCTACTTAGAGATTTGAGTGTTTATTAGGCTTACTGTCTAATGTAATAAAAATGTAGGATTTGAATGCTGTAAAATCGTCCTTTTTAAAATACATCTTTCAGGGATGTTAAATTAGAAGACACCTATTTTGATAGAGATGTGGAAAAAGCATTTATGAAGGCTAGCTCTGAACTCTTTAATCAGAAAACAAAGGCGTCTTTGCTTGTATCAAATCAAAATGGAAATATGTACACATCTTCAGTATACGGTTCCCTTGCTTCTGTTTTAGCACAGTAAGTAGAAATATCACCTACTTAACTCCCTTCATTTTGGGTATATTAGATTTCTAAGACCAAATCTAATGTTAGGTATGTTGCTAGTAGACTGCAGAATATCTTATCTTTAGACTTTCTAATCTGTTGTTGTCCATTGACTTGAAGCATACATGGGTTGAGGCTACAGCTCTTCCAAGAGCATTTGTTAATTTCATGCTAGGTTTCCTGGTTCTTGTTTTCATGTTTTTATTATTGACCTACAGTTGATCCATAAGTCCATGTTTGACAAAGTAACTTATTTTGTGATATAGTAACTTTGATAAGCCTCATCATTCCCTAAAAGATGAAAACTCTTATTTTTCAGTCTACTTGCTGTAATATTAAAACTTTAAGTTAGAGCCTTAAGAACTTTAAGCTATAATCTGAATTTTTACTTTTACTTATATGGCTTCCCACATATTGTAGATTTGAATCAGTTAAATGTAACCATTTTTTTATCCTGCGCAGGTACTCACCTCAGCAATTAGCAGGGAAGAGGATTGGAGTGTTCTCTTATGGTTCTGGCTTGGCTGCTACCCTGTACTCTCTTAAAGTGACCCAAGATGCTACACCAGGTATGTGCTTTCAAAACAGAATATATTGAGAACTGCTGTGGTGAGGTTGATCTAACAGGCTTCTCAAGTGAGTCCTTGAGACTGTTCCCTAGATCTTTAAAACATTTTAATCTTCATTACTTCTTTTAGCATAGCCAGGTTTTTATTCTCTGCCCTAAAAATCTGCCTTAACTAAAAAAAGGGTAGGACTAAGTTATTTAATTTTTATAGATTTATAGTTTTGGCTGTATTTTTCCCTGAACAGGAAGAAGCAAAAACATAGAGAAAAACTGATGAAAACTTGGCATTACTTAAATTTATACCTTGGATTGACTAAAGACAAGTTATTTATAGTTTTAAATTCCACCTATTTTCTAACTTGTCTTTTGGTTGATACTGAATATTGGTTGACCTCTGAATCTCTAGTCAGAGGTCATAGGAAGTTTATCAAATAGATGTCATAGTCTCTTTTAACTAAACCAGTAGTTCTATAAAAAAGTTATTTTTCTTTTGGCAACATTTTATTTAGGCTTTTTTTGGGCATGCTATATATTTTTTTAGTTTTTTAATGTTGGAATTATTTACTATTTTAGGGTCTACACTTGATAAAATAACGGCAAGTTTATGTGATCTTAAATCAAGACTTGACTCAAGAACTTGTGTGGCACCAGATGTCTTTGCTGAAACCATGAAGCTAAGAGAGGACACCCATCATTTAGGTAAAAATATTAAATTGTGTTTAAATTAATTCAAAAGCTTATTATTAGAAAGCTATACTAACATTAAGGACGTTGCATTTGAGATAAGGATGTCAAAGCTTTCTTCAGTATTAATCTGATATCAGTGAAAATTGTAGGGATATATGAAACTTCTTTAGTTTTATTACCAGATGAGTTGTGTAGTATAACTAATTTTAGATTTTCTCTGCCTTTTCTTTAGTCAACTATATTCCCCAGGGTTCAATAGATTCAATCTTTGAAGGAACATGGTACCTAGTTAGAGTGGATGAAAAGCACAGACGAACTTACGCTCGGCGCCCCTCTCCAAATGATGACACTTTAGATGAAGAAATAGGACTTGTGCATTCAAACACAGCGACCGAGGTAAGTAAAGCTCATTGTGTTAGTTGTGTATTCTTTGACAGGGTAAAAGGTTTCCATCCCCAAGTCTTAGAGTTTAGGAGACCTAGCTGAAATTTCTCAGTTGGATGGAATGTGAGTAAATCAGAATAGTTCAGAGCAAGAGACCCAGGATTAGATTCCAGCTATGCCCTGTCCAGCTTTATAAAGTGCTCTGCACTTGAATTATTAGCATGTAAAAAGTGCACAGTAAATACTGGGTTTATTAATAATACCAGAGTTTAAAGGGAGACTGATCTAGAGAGATAAATTGTCTGTGGTGTGTGTCTTGTTGAGAGATGGAGTAGAGGCAGGGTGTTGAGCTCCTTACATCTCTTCCCAGACCATGGTCAAAACTGAATCTAGATTGTCAAGAAGTAACAATCACAGCTATGATTTGAATTCCTATTACATGCTAGGTACTTTACTTACATTTTCTTATTTAATTCTTAGGACAACTTCCTTGCAGTTTATAAATGATACTATCCCCATTTTAGAAATCAGGCTCTAAGAAGGTAAATTACTTGCCCAGGATCTTAGCTAGTAAATGGTGAAGCCAGATTTCAAACTGAATACTTTATAACCTGAAGTTATTTATTTTATTTGCTTATCTCAGCTTTGGTAAATATGGAATTTTGCTTTTGGCTGTTGAACAAATTAGGCAGCAAATCAAGCCACCAGTGTTTTGAGTTGCAAATATAAGAATGTAACAAGTAAAATATTGTGTATGGTGGATCTCTGTGGCAGCCTTCCTCTCTCTTGCTATATGGATAATTATATGATAAATTCTCCATAAGGCAAAAAGTGCATATTTAGTTCCCCTCATGAAAAGTTATATAGAATATATATTTAGCATAGACCTCGCTGAAGTTTTCTTTTATTAGTTTCTCTACTTGAACTTTAACGAATACCATGATTCTTGGAGGGAAAAAAAATCTTAGTCAACAACTTTTTGCTTTCATTTTAGCATATCCCAAGCCCTGCTAAGAAAGTGCCAAGACTCCCTGCCACGGCAGCAGAACCTGAAGCAGCTGTCATTAGCAATGGGGAACATTAAGATTTTCTGTGAGGTGTAAGACTTCAGTGTGGAGGTGGGGAGGGGGTGGGAATACGGGAACGTTGGAGGAACGGGATGTCTGGGGACAATTTTAAAGGGTTATATGTTGCTTCAATTTTTATGTGACTGACATGGAGCCTGGAAAACTATCACGTTCTTGGGAAAGTCTTTGCTCAATTTGTGAGATGCTTCCTGTTGTGGTCTGGCCAAAGCCAGATGTACTTGAATGATGTTAAGGGCTCTGTAAAACTTTGTACCTCTCTGGTCATTTGTATGCATGAAGTTTAGTTTTTAAACATGGTATAATGAATTGTGTGCTTCTGTCAGAAGAAAGCATAGGTACTGGTCTCCAATTAAACATTTTTTTAAACATGTAAGAATTTTGTACTTTGAACAACAAGATTATTGAAAGTACCTGTGGCTTTTGAAAAACGTGTCTCGCTTGGGGAATGTGGTCTCAAAATGTGATATGTACAAACCTCGTTTGAAAATGGCAAGACATGCCTTTTTCTAAAATTTATAAATCCTGAAGAGGAAGAAAAGAGATGGGACAATAACACTGTTCTGGAATCTGGAATGTTGCTTTAAGTCCAGGCCAGCAGTGACAAAAGTTACTGTAATGACCTCTGAACAGAGAGATACTACCATTAAGTAGGCTTTTGGTATAGAAAACACGGTCCATTTGGGAGCTATGGTTATAGCTCTAGGTGTGCTCCTGAATTCGTCACGGTATTCAATGCTGAACAATGTTGAGATATTATTGGAGGCGTGTATGAGGAAGTTTGTTGCAATCCTTTGCACCTTATTTTAAAGGATAAATGAAACATTTTTCTGGCTGCCTTTTAAAAATTTAGAATGGAAAGGGAGAATAGGGACAGGGCATTATTATGATGCTTCAGTATTACAAATTTTCAGACTGACAACCTAAATTCATAGTGTAAAAGACTTCTTTCCTTTTTCTTTTTTTTGTATTTATTCAACGAAAATAAGAAGGTACAACTCGAGTTTTTACATAGTCTGACTAGCCAAAATGTATATTCTACTTTAAGTTCTGAAAGTAGAATTTATTAAGCATTTTCTCAGATTTTCACCTTAAAACAAAAAATAACAAATGAAAGCTATCACATGAGATGAAAAAGAAAATTGGTTAGACAGTTTTGTAGATCTTTTTGGTGCTGAACTATGACATGAGCCTTATAGATTGTAAAATAGAGATAGTTGGAACTAATGTACAGAACTAAATTTTTTAAACTTTATTTGCTGTTAAATTCTTTGAAGTTTCAGTTATCTAAAATAAACATACCCAAATATGAAATGTAACGTTTCAGATTGCAAAGTAATATGTAATGTAGTGTTTGTAAGATACTCTTGTCTAATATTAACTAGTAGTATTTTGATTTGTACAGTCATAATTTGTTAAAATGACTTCATTTTAACATCCACTGATGTAGATGAATAATGTAAGTTCAGATTTAAAGAATGGTGGGCAAATGGTGCATGTAATACTTTTGCAAGTATTGGGAGATCGGTATGTTTTTAAAAGAGTAATTTAATCTTTGGGTGTCAGGAAATGGGTTTTCTCAAAGTCCATTGCCGGCAATGGGCAGGCTTGGTAACACTGGCACCGGGCATTAACCACACACTTTATTAACAGTGAGATGAATAAATTTGAAATAAAGTTTTAGAGAAATAGTTCAGATATTTGAGTGTTCTTTTTTTCCTCTTAAACTAACAATGTAGGCAAGATGGGCATTCCTTTCATTTCAGTTCATTCACTCCATTCCTTCATCATTCCATAAACATTTGAAACCTGATATAAGCAAGACAGTCTACTAAAGCCAGAATTAAAAAGATGGCAAGATACATGGTCTTGCCTTCAAGGAGCTATTTGTCTAGTGTGGAGAAATTTCTACTGATAATTTATTATTCATACATCTCAGAGAAATTAACTTCCAAATTAGGTGGTAAGTTTTGCTATATATAAACTTTGCTATAAATATTTGTGAAAGTGAGTTACTGTTTCCCTAAGAAAAAGTAAGACTAAGGGTTGGCAATTAAAGAAAACCAAATTTAGAAAGACAAATACAGAACTGCCTACTACCAGCTAGAGTCTCCAGCCTGGAAGTCCCATATTGCTCATGATAGGGGTTTTATAGAGAAAATTCTTGGCATTGACAGTAATATTGGATTAGAGAAGCTCTTAAAAGCCCTGTCAATGCTTAGGATTCTATGAATTAGTAATTATATCAGATTTTATATATATATATGATTTAATTACTAATTTTATATATATTATATATATTTAAATACTGATCAGTTCATATTTTATCATATCATGTCTGACTTGTGCTCCAGCTGCTGCTGGCAACTCATTCCATGAAATCTTTGACCAGTTTCTCAGAGAACATGACCATACCTCCCTTTGGATTCTTGCTATATACCTGTCACTTCAACCTCACTGATGTGGGTGCCTGCAGAACTCACTTGGTACTCACAATTTAAAGTGCAAGGCATCGGGCCACCCTTGACCAGTGGTGCAAAGTTGCTGGTGGAAAATGCTTTCCTTTCTCCCTCAGGCAGACAATTCTGAGATGCATTTCATAAGTTTTCCTCTGAAGATCCTCTGAAGAATCAACCATAAGTTGGCTATGGCCAGTTTGGTAATAGCATCTTTCTATTTGCTTTCCTCTTTTGTTTCACTTCTGTGCATCTTCTGCAACCTGGGATCACTTCCCAAATAAATGACTTGCATATAAGCTTTTGTCTCAGGCTCTTTTTGGGGGAATCCAGGCTAAGACGGTTGATAGCCAGAATGACCCTGGAAAGCAGACCTTCAGGATGAGAGATTGGAGCTGGTTCATTCACCAAATGACAGAAACCTCATTGCTGTTTGTAATAGGCAGAATGATATCCTTTCACACCTACCAAAGATTTCCTATTCCTGGAATCTGAATGTTGCCTTACATGTCAAAAGCAGATGTGACTAAGAACCTTGAGATGGGGAGATTATCCTGGGTAGGTCCAACCTAATCATGTGGATCCTTAGAAGCAGAGAACCTTTCTTGACTGTGGTCAAGGGAGAGTGACAACAGAAGTTTGGTCAGAGAGATGCTGTGATGCTGGCTTTGAAGATGGAGGAAGAGGACCATGAGTCAGAGAATATATAGGCAGCCTCTAGAAGCTGAACAAGACCGGGAAACGGATTCTCCCTAGAGCCTCCAGAAAGGAACCAAGCCCTGAAAACACCTGAATTTCAGTCCACTGAGACCTATGTCAGACTTCTATCTCATAGAACTGTAACAATAAATTCGTGTTGTTTTAAGCCACGAAGTTTGTGGTCATTTGTTAGGAGATCGAGAGAACACTGATGCAGTGTTGGTAAGTAGGGTGGTAACAGCCCATGGCATGCAGTAGCAGCAACCAGGTACTGCTGAGACTTATCTGTGGGTGTGGGTGGAGGATGAAGCATTGAATCCTGTGTTACCCGGGAATTTGGTAACTTATTAACTGCTTTGAAGTCCGGAAAACAACAATACTATAACAGGCTCAAGTCAGCCAACTCTCAATTCCAGGTACACTGAAAGCTGGAAGGCCCTTAAGGCAAAGTTTAAGGAGAGCCTTATCTTTTGCAGTGGAGAGAAACCTACCTAAGATAGGCCCAGGATCTAATTGTAAGGTTGGAACACATTAAGTCTTGATATTTTTCCTTTCTGGGAGGAAACAGTTTAGACACTGAAGAAATTCCAGAGCCTGGAATACATGCTGTTAGAATGAGGGGGAAATGTGTGTGAGCAGATTTTGAGGGTGTTAGACCAGAGGTGGAGGTTGAGGGGAGAATATAAGGTAGGATAAGGCAGAGTGTATTATGGGAACACTTATTCATGATTTGGAGTGGTGAACACCTGAAGTTGGTCCCAATATGCTGCTGGAATGGCTGCTGAGGCTTGGGCATGGTCATGTATATAGTAAATGAGAGGAAGATGGTACAACTGCATTGGCATATTATTGAGGAAAGGATTGGAGACTGAACAACCACCTATGTTCCCCAGGAGAACATTGCCTTTTCTAGGGCAATGCAGAATGCACTGGCTTACAAACTGTTCATCTGACAAGGGACTGATATCCAGAATATACGTGGAATTTAAACAACAGCAAAAAAAACACCCAAAAACCAAAAAACAAACAAAAACATTAAAATGGGGTGCATCAGCACCTATGAAAAGCTTCCTGGTGGCTGCCCACTGCAGGCAGTGATTGATGGTAGGAAATGCTGCCAGGGAGTAGAGCATGCTATCAGCAGTAGGGATAATGGGATTATACAATGGCAGAGGTCATATTTTTTTCTTAAATGTCAGAGGTAAAGTGAATATAATATAATGGCTAGTAAGGCTGGAGTGAAAATCAGGTTGCCTTGATCTGCAAGATTTTGTGACAATGGCTAATAGATCATGAAGTTCTGAGAGACAGGAAGGAAAGAAAAAACTGGTGAGCAGAAGGCTAAGGCAGGCTGTCACAATGGGAAAACAATGATCCCTTAATCAGCTTCCAGATCTAAATCAATTTACAGATCTAATGCACAATGAAGAGAAGCAATGCTGTTGAGGAAAGGCTTTGCTTTTCCAAGTATATAAGATGTACATACATAGCCAGAAATTTTTAGGACTCTTGAGTGCCACTGTGGCTTTATGTGTAGATGAGGGCTTACAAAAACCAGGTGATGAAAGGAGTTCTGCCCAAAGTGTATCTCATAATGGGTCCCACCTTGGGATTCCTCCAATCCCCAAGCATATATTTGGGACAAATATAGACCCTTGACTTGTGGAGTAAGAACTATATGAAAGAATGAGCCACATGGCAACATTTCTCCAGACATATTAATAAGTCATGAGCAATTACATGAGAAAAGGCAACCATTGGTATCACCATCAAAAATTTTTTAGCAATGAAGGGTAATGGGCTCTATGACACTCTCATTTAATTTACCACCAGACTCCTGAAAAAAAGCAATTGAATAATGGAGGATAATGATAGACTATTGCAAATCTCAGTTGCAGCTGCCACGTTGGATGTGATATCTTTACTGAAAGTCTTTGGCATTTGACACGCAGCTATTGATTTGGCTAATGCATTCTCAAGTTCCATCAGAAAGGAGTATCAAAAGCAGTTCACGTTCCTTTGGGATGGACAGCAATTCCCACTTACTCTATTGTCCCAAAGCAATGTTAGATGTCCTACTGTATGTCACAGTATAGTCTAAAAGAACTGTGATCATTTTGACATTATATAGACCATCCTGCTGGTCCAGTATATTGTGACAACATGCTAGGTGGATTTGGCTATCAGGAAGTAACAAGTACTACTCTGAATGCCCTAGTAAGACTTATGTATGCCAGAGTTTGAATGATAAGCTCCGTGAAGAATATGGGGCATGCCACACTGATGAAATGCTTAGAAGACTAATGAACTGGGGCATGCCTACATATTCCTTCTATAGTAAAGAACAATGTCTTACACTTTCCACCCCCAGCACTAAGATAGATAGAAGCATAAAATTTAATAAATTCCTCCAGACTTTGGAAGTACATATATTATACTTCAACCCATTTATCAGGACTGCCAGTTTCAAGTGGATCCCACAAAAGAAAAATTACAGGAATTTCAAGCTTCTGAGCTAGCTGAGCATTTCTGACAGCGTATGTGGCAGTTAAGAATACTATGTGGAGCCTCTGATGAGCCCCAGTGGGTTACAACATAGCCCTGGAGAGTCCTGTAGTGTGACCATGCTTCCTGTAACAGAGAAACACTCAGGCTCCTGGTGTGCTGCTGGGTCCCAGTAGAGACTGAGTACCTGATTATGGGACACTAATGGACTAAGCAAACAGAGCTGTCTGTGTATAAGCTGGGGATTATCAGATCCATGGAGTCATAAATTTAGATAGGCACAGCAGTGAATCGTCCTTATTGGAATCAACATTCCAGGAAATGGATTTGCCTTTCCTTCCTGCAATACAATCATGTTAAGACACAGAGAGTACCTAATTCATTGCCATATCTCATACAATATTGCCTCAAAGGACCCCTTTTTGATAAAGGAGGTGAGGCGATGGGCACAGGACCACAGGATCCCTTCATTTTAATCATATACCTCAACACCAGAAGCAGCCAGCATAAGCAGAACAATGGAATGGCTCAGCTAAGCATCAGATATGAGACAGTAACCCTGGCAAGGTTGGGGTGTTGCCCCCCCCAAGATTTGGTATACATTCAGCTTTAACAATGGCTAGCATATGTCCCCCATCATTAAAATACACAGGTATGGGAACCAATAGATGGAAGTAGGAGTGCATCCTCTCACCATCACAGTCAGTGACCCACTTGATGAATTTGCACTCTTCTTTCCTGCAACCTGGTCCTGGTGGTATTACAGGTTTGGGTTCCTGGGGGGCAATGAATGCCTTCACCAGGGTACCCAATAAGAATTCTAGTGAATTGGAATCTACAAATGTTACATGGTCACTTTAGGCTCTTCATGCCTGTTGGGCAAGCAGTCAGAGAAAGGAGAAATTATACTGGTGAGGCTTATTGACTCTGATTATCATAAGGAGCTAAAGAGGAATACGTCTGGAACCCAGCAGGTTCTTTGCTGTGTCACTTTTGGGGTTCATGATAATGGTGAGTAGGCAATCACAACAAACACAGCCTAACAAGGGCAAGGCCACTAAGTGGCTCAGATTCTTCGATGAGGAAGGTCTGGGCCATATTATCCAATCTAGACCAGCTGGAATATTGGCCAAAGTGAGGGAGATTTAGAACAGGTGATGGAGGAGGGAGGTATGAGCCTCAGGACTAGCTGCAGTAATTGACTCTAGCTCAGTGGGTCTCAAAGTGTGGCCCTGACTAGTAGCTTTGGCATCACCTAGGAACTTTTTAGAAATGCATGTGCTTGGGCTCCACCCCAGATGTATGAAATCAAAATCTCTGGGGGTCAGGACTCACAGTCTGTATTTTAACAAGCCTTCCCCATGATTCTGAGGCACTACAGCTTGAGAACCACTGCTGTAGCTTGTTCTACTATTGTGTTAAGTCCTTCCAGTTCCTGCGTCCTTGAAGGAGTGGACTTAACAGGGGGCGGGTCCGAGAAGAGCACTGGGCTGTGTCGGACAATTTCTGTGCACCACTCCAGATCTTTCAGATCCTTTCAGCCACACTGCTCCCTCCAGCCACTGATGCAGTGACTATTTCCTGCAAGTTTGGACAGTTTAATGCAAGCCCTATTTGACCGTACTTGGACTTGGGTTAGTGCTGTGTACCTCTTCCTTCCTGCTCCAAGGCTTCTCTTACATGTAGGCCTGGAAAGCACATTCCCACTTGGTACTCACACTGCACAATCTTGAAATGCAGAGCAGATGACACCATGGGCCACCTTTGACCAGTGGTGGCAGAAACTTATCCATAAATGCTTTCCCCTTTCACACCCTGGGCAGATGTCTGAGATGTGTTTAAGGCTTCTGAGAGGATTCTGCAAATCTGCACACCGGTCATCTGTAATACTGGCCAATTTGCTCATGTATCTTGTATATTGGCTTTCTCTGTTTCCCGTTTCTCAGTCCTGTACTCTGGGATCACTTCCCACATAAATTACTTTACATGGAAGCCTTTTTCCTAGGTTTTATTTGGCGGGAGTCTAGTCTAAAACTCCTAGTTACCCTTGGCATTTTGTAAGAGTCACCCCTGCTTCTCAATCAGATCTCAGACTGACATCTACCCAAAGTGGCCTTCCTTAATGACCAATCCAAAGTAGTAAGTCTCTAATATCAGATCATCTTTTAAAAAATTATCTGCATAGTATCTATTAAGAATTTTAAACAAATATATAGTTGTTAGTACCTTTGTCCTGTACTAGAATGTCCTGCACACAAGAGGAGGGACCTGGTGTATCTTATTCTATGCTATTTCCTCAGCACCTTAAACAGTGTCTGGTGTTCAGTGTAGGAGGCACTGAATAAATATTTAGTGACTAAATGAATAAGTGCTAGAGATTGAGAATGAGACAAAGTCCCAAATGAAGCCAGAACCTGAGCTAATAGATTTTGGGGGAAAAGAATACATATCTCAAATTCAAATTTATTTAAAAATTACAAAATGTCTCCACACAAATTGTCCATGAAAAAATTTAAAAGCAGCAACAATATTCTTGGTTAATTACCAGCAGTCTAATGTAATTTATAAAATTGAGCAAAATTTGGATGTGTGTCTTATGCCTCTGTAGACACGGGACCCTTTCTTGAGGTCTCTTTCTTTAGGGTTTGGTAACATCATTAGTGGGACACTTTCCAAGGCCTTTTTCCTCTGGACTCGATGTAAGATAATCCTATAGACCCCTGTGATTGAGCTGCGAGCATCTCTCCCTTGGTTATTTCGAATATGCTCTTCTGTGATACCCAAATGTTCTAAAGTGCTTTTGACTTCATTTTCTTCTTCTTTGAGGGTGCTGGTTTCTGACAAATGTTTGGGATCCAGTTGGAAAGGTTCCAAAGGGGTGGGATATGGCACTCCTTTCATCCACTCATCGTTCATGATGTGTTCGATCCCATACCTCTCTGAGGGGGTTGGCTGGAGGACTCCTCGAATAAGTCGGTGGCAGGGCTCCGACACGTGTGAAGGCACGCTGTATGTGCCCTCGAGGATGCTCTTTTTTAGTTTAGCCACAGTCTCTGCTCGAAATGGCATGGTACCAGTCACCATGAAATACAAAAGCACCCCCAAGGCCCAGATATCCACATAAATGCCAACGTAGTGCTCGTCTCGGAAGAGTTCAGGAGCAGCGTAAGGAGGAGACCCACAGAAAGTGTTCAGCATTTCACCTTTTTTACTTACTGTGCTGAATCCAAAATCGCCCACCTTCACACAAGTATTACTGGTATAGAATACGTTTTCTGCTTTCAAATCCCTGTGAATAATTTGGTTTTCATGCTGTGGAAGAAGACAGAGAAAAGTCACTTTCAAAGTAAAATGCCAAAATAAAAAATGTATCAGTTGATCTGAAATAGTGAGGTGATGATGGTGTAATGACAGAAATTTGGTGGGGATCAACTTTAATCATGTAGCAAGCCCTGTCACTACCTTTAGCCCAATGTTACCCATACCTCCTAAACAGACCAAAGGTTCTATTTTCTATGGGGAGGGTTGGAGTCTGTTCTGACAGATAGACTCAGGAATTAGTGCCAGAAATAAAACCCAGATGTTATGAAATGACACATTCTGAAACACAATGAGTAATCCTTAGTCATTGAGGTCTTACATGGATTTTTCTGACTGAGGGTTCTCTTGATGGGGGCCAAGACCAGCAGGTTTGGAGCCTCCCCAACTTTCTATCCATACTCCCTTGGGTGAACTCCACTATCTTTACAGAATTCAGTAGAAGGGAGGTGACTGCATTTTGCAAAGATCTAGCAACAGGTCTCACTGTGGGTTGTGAACACTCCACTCCAACCGTTGCATTCTGAATCCAGACAGACAGTCTCCTGAGGACCTTTAATCTGTTCAGTCCCAAGGACTCTTAGAGAGTGACTTAACGTTCTATTTCCTGATGGGCCTCCTGGGGTAAGAATCTAGGCTTTGGAGTTGACAGCCTTGGTCAGTTCTGGAGTCAACTATAGCAGCTGTGTGTAATGTGTCAGTTTCCTTCTTTGTAAAATGGGGATACTGATAACTACCTCATAGGCTATAGTGATAACTATGTATGATGCTGTGTCAACAGTGCTCAGCATGGTCTTGACACATGAACTCAATAAAATGTGGATCTATGATTACGATTCATACTTCTTCTTTGCAGAGACCAGAGAACTGGGAGAAAGGGCAGGGCGTAGAGCTTCCAAGGACTAATGTCTGCATCCCCTACTTCTGGATTCCCTTTCACTCTCCGCTAGATTACTCTTCCAAGTAGAATAGAATGTGGAAGATACTTCACCCATATGTTCTATCATTCAGTATAGGTCTGGCTTATTCTGTAGTCCTGGGAAAGATCATCATAGCCCAGGGCCACCTAAACGATGACTGATGATGTACCACAGATCTGAAACACCCACCATCACTACAATCAAGTTCTTCTCTTTGGTTCACTTCTTTTCCTCCTCCCCTCCCTCCCAACTGCTATTTGGGACCCTCTAGGTCACTAATTCCCCTACAAATTCTTTGACCATGAGTTCACCGATCTTAGTTTTTGCTCCCACAACCATCCTGGCAGAGGAGTAAATTAGAAGCAGCCTCTCAACTAACATAGATGTCAGACAAGTGTCTGTCTTCTGCCAGTTGGACAGAACCACGCAAATGAGATCTGGTTAGATGGGTGGCCAAAAATTTTGGTAGTAAAGATGGTAGTCAGGTCTACAAGTCAAGGTCCTCCTGTGTGCCCAGCAATATGGCTAGCAATAGAGAGGGAGCAAAAGAGCCAGTCCTTGGAGGAACTAGGGAGTGTGCCTTAGGAGTCCAGATTTATCTAAAGAAATAATCAGATAACTAAAATAAGAATGCCATAATTGAGTATTCATCTGCTGGGCACAGAGGCGGTAAGAGCTGGGGGAGCTCGTGGAAGGCCAGAGAGATCCATGTGAACTGACGTGCGACTGAAAAAAGTTTCACAGAGGGAGACATACTGAGCTGGTCATTTAGTGTGAAGAGGATTTAGAACGTGAGATGTGATATGAGGTGAGAGGGCATCCTAGACAGAGTTGGGAAAGCAAGGCTGAGAAGCAGCGAGGAGCCAGCTACATGGGTAGTGGAAGTTGAAGTTGAAGAAATGGGTAGGGCCAGGGAGCAGGTGATGTTCATTAGCTGCTTCCAGTGACGCCTGTCAACTTCCACAGAAGCCAGGAGGTTGCCATGTACCTGAAAATCCTTGGATGTTGCTTCAGAGGCAAGAGGCATGACTAGACTTCTGACCCTCTCAGAAGGGACTACTGACTGCCATGTAGGACTAAAGCCCTCGGGATGCTCGAGTGATGGTAAACTAAAGCCCCATGCTCCCAATGCAGGTGGATTAGGAGCAAGACTCTCAGTCCTGGCCCCTGCTCACCATGTGCTTCACTGCAGACACAATCTGGGAGAAGATGAGCTTGGTTTCTGGTTCGGAGAGCTTCCCTTCGGTGCTAATTTTCCCAAAGAGCTCCCCACCCCCTGCATACTCCATCACCAAGTGGAGCTTGGATAGGGTCTCCACGACTTCGTAAAGGCGGATGATGTTGGGATGGTGCAGTTTTTCCATGCTGGAGATTTCACGGGATAATAGCCTCTGGGTTTTCTGGTCTAACTTGGTCTTGTCCAGGATCTTAATGGCCACCTTTTCTGGAAAAAAAAAAAAAGGTCAAAGGATGTGCCCGAGTTCATAGGAGTATAGATATTTAGAATCGGAAGGCACCTGGATCGTCCCCTTTACCTTAGGAGACATAGAGGTTGTTCCCAGGCTCACAGAGCTCATTGGGGGGTATTGATAAAGCAACCCCTGAGTTCATTCTCAGTGCTCTTCCCCTGGATCAGAGTCTTCCACACACAGGTTATGATGCCAAATCCTGGCCCCTATGGGGATTTTCCAGATAGTTAGAACTCCTTTGCTTAACCCAGAGAGAACTTCTGGACCAGCCCTGGCCCATCCCTTCAGCCTCATCGTCTGTCCTTCCTGTTCATTCCCAGCTCCCCTGCACCCTTTCGTCCAACCATTACAGGACATTTTATTGTTTCCTGAAAAGATACTGAACATTTATGCCTGGGACCTTTCCTCTGCACGGATCATTCTCCCCATCACTCCTTCCCTGTTCTTTACACCGTTAACATCTGATGATCCTTCAAGTCTAGCCTCAGAACTAACCCTTTCAAGGAGACCTTCTGTGATACCCGTCCTAGGATGATCCTGATGTCCACATTTGCACATTCAGAGCTCCAAAGTACTGTAATCTCAGCACACTGCTTATAAATGTCAATTCTCTAGTCTGTCCGTCCCTTTTTCCCACTTCCCAGCATGGACTGTTTTATTTGACTTGTACATGACACATGAGTACTCAGTGTCGACAGAGTGCTGGTGAGGGTATAAGGAAATCCGCATTGCAACGTGCTGCTGGTGGATTAACTAGTACAATGGTTCTACATTGTGTATTAAAAGTGATCACACCCCTTGACTCAACCTTTTCACTTTCAACGATTAATCTTAGAGAATCTAACATAAGTACAATGATGTATGTGTAAGAAGAGTGATATTGGGATTAGTTTATCCAGATGGTTAAAATAAAGTGTGGTAATCTAATCTTATAATGACACACAATCAAGCCGGGCTAGGTGGCTCAGCCTGTAATCCCGCGCTTTGGGAGGCTGAGGTGAGTGGATTGCCTGAGCCTGCGGGCTCGAGACCCACCTGGGCAACTTGGCAAGACCTCATCTCTACAATAAATCAAAAATTAGCCGGGTGTGGTAGCACATGCCTGTAGTTCCGGCTACTTGGAAGGCTGAGGCGGAAGGATCACTGAAGCCCAGCAGGTTGCGGCCACTGCACTCCAGTCTGGGCGACAGAGTGAGACTCCAACTCAAAAAAGATAAAAAATGAAAAAAAATAATGACACACAATCAAATGCAGTTCTCAAAAATAATGACGTTGATAATTATTTATTTATTTTTGAGTTTGGGTCTCACTGTGTCACCCAGGCTGGCATGCAGTGGTATGATCATGGCATACTGCAGCCTCAACCCCCTGGGTTCAGGTGATCTTTCTGCCTCAGCCTTCTGAATAGCTGGGACTACAGGCATGCGACACCATGCCCAGTTGTTTTTGTTTTTTTTTTTTAATGGAGATGAGGTCTTGCTATGTTATGTAGGCTGGTCTCAAACTCCTGAACTCAAGCAATGCTTCTGCCTTGGCCTCTCAAAGTGCTGGGATTACAGGTGTGAGCCACTGTGCATGACTGATCTTTATTTACTGATATGAAAAGATGTTCAATATGCAAGTAAGGAAAAATACAAACATACATTTGCATAGCAAAAAGTCTGGCAGAATATTCACCTAAATGTTTAGAATAGATGGGGGGTGGGGAGTCATAGATGGTTTTTCTTTAAATGTTGTTTTGTTTATATATATTTTCTATTTTTTCCACAATGAATACAGATTAATTATGTAATAAAATAATCAATGTTAGAAAATGAGTGACTCTTGACACCAAAGTAAAATATCATTCTTTTTTTGGTTTAAACTGGGCCAGACTTTCTATTAGATAAGAAAGAAATTACCAGGTAAGTAAACAGAATAGGATCACAGAGTACCTATTTGACCTACTTAAAAAACAATGGCTTTGAAGAACTTTGGCACAGTGGTTATTGGCATGGAAATGATGCTACTTGTTTAAACTAGGAGTGTTATCAGTAAACTAAAGTAGGTTCATTAGGGCTTCTGGAATGGAAGCAGGCAGTGTTCACTGGTGTCTGGTGCACCCAGCACTTCCTTCAGGGGAGGCGATACTCAGCAGCGAGGACTGGGGCTTGAAGTAATCTTGGCTGGCTATCAGCCCCAGCAAATGGACCTCCAAAGGCAATCCTTGGGGCATTCTTCTTCCCTGGTCGTGCCTTGTCTACTTTTCAATTTTAGGATTAGGATTTCCTTTGACTTTTTACCTGAAACAGAAACCTCTGGTTTTGCTAGCCTGTTGGGGGAGCTGTCATTTTAGGGGCTCGAATAATGAATTCCACCCTTCATTTTCATGCATTGCCTATAGAGAAGCCCACTGTTTCTCCTCATGCTCTCTATCACTGACCTAGACATCTGTGTTTTATTATTATTGTTATTATCATTATCTTAATTTTAAAGATGTGGGGTACAATTCAGGATTACGTATATAAATGGTCACTGTCGGGTAAAGTTGGGGCCTCACTTTGGTCCCCATTTCACCTGGTTTGAAATCCCTTACTGATGTTGTGTCTTCCCCACTCCCTCCCCTGGCTGCTTCTCATGACTGCCAATGCCTTTCTTATAGTATTATGATAATTGTTCAGGGTCCACTTATGAGTGAGAACATGTGGTACTCAGTTCTTTGTTTCTGTGATAGATATGATTATTACAGACTCTAAATCCATCCAAGTTGCTGTGAAGTTCGTAATTTTGTCCTTCTTTATGGCTGCATAATATTCCATTGTGTATATGTACCACATTTTTTTGGTATCCAGTCCACTTTCAGATGTCTGTTAAGGCATCATCACACCCTACCACCCTCTCCCCGCTGAGATCACTGCACATCATTCCTCACATGGTGAGAGAGAATTGATGGTGGTGGGTGGCAGGCTGCCATTCCAAACTTGCCATTCCAAACTTTCTTGATCCTAACTTTCTTTTCCTTTCATGGTTCTTAGCAAAGGCTTCCCTCCCAGGGCCAGGTCTAGAGTGAGGCAAGAGAGGTGTTGTGAGGGTGAATGCTTCTTTCAACCCTGTACCTTGGGTGCCTCCATGGCCTCACTTTGTGTGAAATCACATTATAGCCAGGTCTTGTAACATAAATATATAATCATATTAAACACTTTAAAAGCCATGGTGGTCTGCATTGTCACTGAGTGGTAGAAAACACTGTCCCATGAAGATCAAGGTCTCTAAATCTACTCTTTCAACAAATGTTCATTGAGCCACCTACTAGGCACCAGGCAATGAAAATGCACACTGTTCTTATAGTCCAGTGAAAGAGAAAGACTTTGAGAAAAGCCCCTTCTACAGGTGTGGTGCCTATTAGAAAGGGATACAGATAGAGAATGGAAAGGACTTTCTGGGTAGGGACACTTTAGTCGTGACCAGGAGCAAGGCCTGATACTTGGCTGGCAGATTTGGCATATGCTGGACCCAGCTGAGACATAAGGTGTGTGCTTGAGGTCCCGAGAGGAGCTCACTCTGCTGGACATTTGGAATGAAGAGGAGTGGTTCCAAATCAGCCTGGAGTGGTAGAGAGGGATCAGAGAAGCCAGGGCCTGGATGGTTGTTTTAGGAAATGCAGCCTTTGTCTTTAGCATAATGGGAAAACATAGCAAGGTTTTAAGGGAGAGAGTTATAACCTGAGTCCCATCTGAGGTGGGCACTGTGGCAGCTGTGTGGGGAGTGCAGAGAAGAGCAGCCATTCCAGAGCTGATGGTGGCCTAGGAGTGTTAGAGAGAGCACTCTCTTGGTGGTGGCAGGGGGAGAGAGAGAAGTAGACAGATTGAAGAGTCAGCCTCCCTTTTCTCCAAATCTGATGAGGAGTGGGACACAGGTCCCACCTAGTGGGCAGCACATTCTTTAAACCAGGACTCACAAACTCAAATGTTTCTGGAGGCCAGAGTGGTAACAGCAGGGTTATTGTGAACAGCAGGGAGTCAGTGGGGGCGGTAGAGTCCTGAGGTGAAGAGGCAGCTGCCACTTACCTCCACACAATGGTTACTGTTTGGAATGTTGGCTTGGCATTTTCAAATCTTTTGATTTTTTTTTTCAAGAGAAGCCAGACATCTGAAATGTTATGCAAAATCTTCTGATATGTTAAGTGTCAGCAACTAATTCAAATTTTAAAACCTAGATTAGACCAATCAAAATATGTCTACAGGAACAAGGGGACAAGGGGAGGAAGCAGATACTAGAACCCACAGAGTGTGGTGAAGAAAGCAGGGACCTTCCTTCTGGACACACCACTGGCCTGAGTCAGCCTTCTAGTCAGGGGCTGGAGGAAGACAGATCAGGTCCTCTCTTTCCTTCTAGATACTCTGCAAGGGCTCCCTAGAGACCAAAGTCAATCGAAACCCAGAGAACTAAGGGAATATGATGTAGCTGAAGTCAAGAGCAGAATGAAGAGTAGAGAACAGATCTGGAGGGGCCAATGGATGATTATAGGTACAAGGTGCTTGTGAGAAAAGTAAGTGCCAGGGGCAGTGGGGTCATAAAACAGGGGGATGTACCCCTAACCTGAGGTCAGGGAAGATTTTTTTTTTTTTGAGTCGAAGGTTCACTCTGTTGCCCAGGCTGGAGTGCAGTGACACGCTCATGGCCACCACAGCCTCGACTTGCTGGGTGGAGGTGACTCTTCCACCTTCCAAGTAGCTAGGACTACAGGCATACACCGCCATGCCTGGCTATTTTGTTGTTGTTGTTGTTGTATTGTAGAGATGGGGTCTTGCCAAGTTGCCCAGGCTGGTCTCAAACCCTTGGGCTCAAACAGTCCTCTCACCTCCACCTCCCAAAGTGCTGGGATTACAGGCATGAGTCACCATGCCAGTCCAGGGAAGATTTTAACACCTTGTCTGGAGCCTGACAAAGAGTTAGCTAGAGGAAAGTAGGGAGGGGTTCTAAAAGTAGGGATAAAAGGCTGGGCATGGTGGCTCATACCTGTAATCCTAACACTTTAGGAGGCTGAGGCGGAAGGATCACTTGAGCCCAGGATTTCGAGACAAGCCTGGGCAACATAGTGAGACCTCATCTCTACAAAAAAAAAAAAAAAAAAATTAGCCGGGAGTGGTGGACCTGTACTCCTGGCTATTTGGGAGGCTGAGGTGAGAGGATAAGCCTGAGTCCATGAGCTGGGATTGTGCCACTGCACTCCAGTCTGGATGACAGAGTGAGACCCTGACTCAAAAAATAATAAAAATAAAAGTAGGGAGGGGTAAAAGAGAAGATCTTGAAGTAGAAAAGTCCTGATATCTTAGAGTTTTGGGCTACTGGTTCTTTTGATTGGTTCCCTTTATCAAGAAAACATTTTGAGCACTACTCTAATATATGTATGTTTATTTATAAATAATATCCATGAACCAATATACACATTTAAAATACATACATAGAAATTAAAAAGTATAGTCACACACATCAATATT
This sequence comes from Carlito syrichta, assembly GCF_000164805.1. NCBI lineage: Eukaryota > Metazoa > Chordata > Mammalia > Primates > Tarsiidae > Carlito > Carlito syrichta. Next base: position 203,929 of record NW_007259103.1, on the reverse strand, counting down.
AATGGAAGTGCCAATATTTTTTCTCTCATCCCAGTGAATCATCTTGGGTACCCCCTGGGGTATGTGCACCGTACTTTGGAGACACTTGCCTTTGAGAAATCAAAAGAGGAGAGCAAGTTGGCACAGGGGGAATGAAGGAAAACATAAGCCAAGATGAGTCTGGAGAGGTAGCCAGGGCAAAGGTCTTGTAAATTGTTTTCTGGACCTCACATTAAGGGCAGTAAGCAGAGAGTTACATGATCAGGCTTGCAGTTTCTAAAACATCACCTCTGGCTGCTGCAGGGAGTAATGATATCACATGGAGACAAATTACAGTAGCTTAATCTAACAAGGAAAGGATGAGATATTTAGGAGGTGAAATCAATAGGACTTGGGGTTTGGCTGTTAGGGGTTGAGGAAGAGGTCAAGGTTTCTGGGTTGAGCAACTGGGAGGATGGTGGCATTCACTAGAGAGGATCTCTGTTACCACTGTCATGGTTTCATATAGTCCTGTCCCTCTCCCACTCAGCGAAACCACCACCTACTTCCCACCTACTCTTGGCCTGCATCCATGCAGTTGAATGTGATGGCTTGTTTTACTTTGAATTTCTGATCAGTAACTACAGGTGGGCCTTCTGGGCTCCTGGCAGATATACTATCTTCCCCTAGTCCAGTAATCCTCCTGCCCTTTCATATAACTCTTTCATAGCTTCTTTTCTCTCATCAAATCTATAATACATTCTCTCACTTCTCACTCAGAGCTGATAACCTTGTCCTTACTTTACTGAGTAAAGAAAGCAATAAAAGAGAATTTCCTCACTTTTCCCCACAATGTCTTCTAACCTACCTGAATCTGTGCCTATAAACTCCGTTCCTATTTCTTTGAATAAATGGCCTCTGCTCCTATCTAAGGGCTAGCTAAGATTCCATTCATTCTCATGTCCTATAAAACAGTCCTCCCAAAATGTTGCTTTCTTCCCTGCATCACCGATTTTTCTCTTTATACTGGCTTATTTCTATCAGCACACATTTATTGCCATTTATCCATCTTTTAAAAAATCTTCCCAATAATAATGCTAACATATGTTTACCAAAAGACTTATAGTAGAATGTTCACAGCAAAATCATTAATAAATAGTCCCAAATTAGAAACTATCCTCATCATAAACAATTGAATGGATATATAAATTGTGACATATTCATACAATGGATGACTATATAGAAATGAGCACGAAGCATCTAAAATATACAAAATAAGATGGATGGTATTCACAAACATAATATCAGGCAAATGAAGTAAGACAAAAGAGTACATACTGTATGATTCCATTTATATAAAGTTTAAAACAGGCAAAGAATCCATGATGTTAGAAATCAGGGTAGTGGTTACACTGGAGGATATAGTGAATAGAAGGGAAAATGAGCAGGACAAGGGCTCTGAGTACTGAAATGTTCTCTTTCTTGATCTTGGTGCTGGTTGCATAGGTCATTTTAGTCTGGAATATTCATTAAATTACATACTTAAAATGTTCTTACTTTTTTGTATTGGTGTGTATTAAACATCAAAAATGTCAAGAGAATCTGTCAAAAACTTCCTTGCACTAATAAAAGACTTTGGCAAAGTCTCAGGGTACAAAATCAATGTGCAAAAGACAGTCGCATTTTTATACACCAACAACAAACAGAGAACCAAATAAAAAGCACATTCATGATAGCCACACAAAAAATGAAATTCCTTGGTATCTTCCTAACCAGAGAAGTGAAAGACCTTAACATCAAAAACTACAAAACACTGCTCAAAGAAATCCAAGAAGACACAAACAAATGGAAACATAGTCTGTGCTCATGGACTGGAAGAATCAAAATTGTTAAGATGTCCATCCTACCCAAGACAATCTACAGATTCAATGCAATGCCCATTAAACTACCAAGATCATTCTTCTCAGACCTGGAAATAATAATACAGAAATTCATATGGAAACATAAATGACCATGAATAGACAAAACAATCTTCAGCAAAAGAAACAAAGCAGGAGGTATCACACTTCCCTATTTTAAACTTTATTATAAGGCTACAATGAACAAAACAGTCTGGTATTGGTACATGAACAGGCATATAGCCCAATGGAACAGAACAGAGATTCCAGAAGCAAAATCTCAATTTCTTAACCAACTCATCTTTGACAAAGTCACCAACAATAACCACTGGAGAGAGAATCTGTTCAGTAAATGGTGCTGGGAAAGCTGGCTGACTGCATACAGAACATGGAGACAGGACTCCCACCTATCACTATACACAGAAATCAACTCTAAATGGATCAAAGACATAAATGTAAAACCTCAAACTATAAAAATCTTAGAAAACATAGGAAACACCCTTATAGACATTGGAATATGTAACCAATTCCTGATCAAAACTCCAAAAGCCTATGACGTAAGAGGTAAGACAGACAAATGGGACTTCATCAAACTGAAAAGCTTTTGCAAAGCAAAAGAAATCATCAAGAGAGTGGGAAGACAGCCCACAGAATGGGCAAAAATATTTGCCAACTGTTTATCTGTCAAAGGCCTAACATCCAGGATCTATGAGGGACTCAAACGTGCTGAAAGGGAAAAAACAAACAAACAGCCTTATTAAAAAAAAAAAAAAAAAAAAGGCAAAAGACATGAATGGATACTTCTCAAAAGAAGACATGTGAACAGCCAACAGATACGTGAAAAAATGCTCAGCCTCACTAATCATCAAAGAAATGCAAATCAAAACCATATTGAGATACCACCTAACTCCAATCAGGATAGCCATCATTAATAAAACAAAAAACAACAGATGTTAGAGAGGATGCAGAGAAAAGGGACTATTTCTACACTGTTGGTGGGCGTGTAAATTAGTAGAACCTATGTGAAAAACAGTGTGGCAATTTCTAAAAGATCTAAAAATTGACCTTCCATACGACCCAGCAATCCCCCTTCTAGAAATATACCCAGAGGAACTCAAAAAAGATACCTGTGCATTCATGTTTATTGCAGCACTACTGACAGTAGCAAAAACATGGAACCAACCGTGCTGTCTATTGAAAGTGAACTGGATAAAAAAAAATGTGGTACATACACACAATGGAATATTACACAGCCATAAAGAAGGACACAATTGTGGACTTCGCAGCAACTTGGATGGATTTAAAGTCTATCATACTCAATGATCTATCACAGAAACAAAGAACTGAATGTCACATATTCTCATTCATAAGTGGACCCTGAACATTTATCATAATACTATAAGAAAGGGATTAGCAGTAATGGAACACTGCCAGAGGAGGGAGTGGGTGACACGTAACATCACCGAGGGTAACTGATCCTAAAACAGGCAAAGTGAGGACCAGTGGAAGGCCCAAGCTTCACCTGTTCATAGACCACTTATGTACCTAATTCTGACTTGTACCCCACATCTTTAAGATAAAAATTAAAAAAAAATACAGAGCCAAATAAATAAAAAATACAAATGCAGGGGGAAATAAATCATGGCTGGGCACAGTGACTCATACCTGTAATCCTAGCACTTTTGGAGGCCAAGGCAGGAGGCTCACTTGAGCCCAGGAGTCTGAGACCAGCCTGAACAATACAGTGAGACCTTATCTCTACAAAAAGTTTCAAAAAATTAGCCAGGCATGATGGTGTACACTTGAAGTCTCAGCTCCTTGGAAGGCTTGGGGCAGAATGATCACATGAGAAAGTCATGATTGTGCCACTGCACTCCAGCCTGGGTGACAGAGACTCCAACTCAAAAAATAAAAAATAAATAAAAAACCCTCTCTTGATGCCACTTCCTCCTCCAGCATCAGACTCTTTCTCTCATCCCCTAGATAGTAAAATTCCTTTAAAGAGCTGGTTCCACTTCATTGTCTCTAATTCTCCCCTCATCATCTCTTGGAGTCAAGAGAAATGCTCTCTTAAGTAATCACCAGTAACCTTCAAATTGCTAAGCACAATTCCCAGGCTTCAGCTCTCCTCCGAAAAACATTTGTATCACTTTGTTTCTAGGACAGTACACACCCCTCAGTTTCCTCCTACCTCTTACCACTTCTTAAGACTCCTTGACTGAGCCCTTTTCATCTCCCTACTTCCAAATGTTGGGTACCTGAAGGCTTAGTTCTTAAACCTCTTCTCGGCAATCACTTCCTTGATGATTCCAGATACATAAAGACACTTGCCTACTGTGGTGCTGTCTCGGTTTGGGTTCTGCTAGAAGCAGATCCTGAGGCAGAGATTCAAGTGCAAGTAGGTTATGAGAAAGGTAACCCCAGAAAACACTAATAGATGAATGAGGAAGCGAGATAGGAGAGGAAAGGGGCCAATAGAGGCTATGTTACTAAGTAAGTTTCCAGCCAATCCTGCTAAGAGTTATCATGCCTAAGTTTTATCACGAGGAGAGTGAGAGCGCCGGGACATTTACACATCAACTCCTGCCAGTAATTGGATGTTGGCCACTCCTGAGGGATGTGAATTTTTTACTTCCAGCCTACCATACACGCAGGCGCGTAGGCTCCAGTGGTTAGAGAAAGCCTAAGGGAAATGCAAAAGAGAGATTAGCAGTTGAAGGTCAGGCCTTCATGCACTGAAATGGTAAGGCCCAAGCAGTCATGGGCGAGGCACCAACAGCACCTGCTCAGCAATGTTACAGATGTGTAATAGGCATGTCAAACACCACGTGTTCAATACTGAGCTCTTGATCTCCCAGATCCAAACCTGCTCCTCCTACAATCTTCCCCATTTCAGTAAAATATAAACTTTATCCTTGTGCTTGCCTAGGCCAAAAGTCTTTAAGCATTCGACTCTCCCCTTTTACATTTCACTTTCAAGCTATTGGCGAATCCAGTTACCTTCAACCTTTTGAATAATTTGTAGCCAAACTCCAACCATTTCTCAGCATTCCACTGCTACCTTCCTGGTCCAAACCGCCTGGATTACTCCAATGTCTCCTAACTGATCTTTTCTTTTCTGCCCCCTGCAGTCTATTTTCGACAGAACAGCCACTGTGATCCTGTTAAAGCTTAAGCCAGATCATGTCACTCACTCCTTTGCTCCCTCTAATCACTTCCATTTCACTCCTAGGAAAAACCAGATTCCTTACTTTGATATACTTGGTCCATCAGGATCTAGTCCCTTTTATTGTTTGCCCTCATCCCCCTGGATTGTTTCAAGAATGCTTCAGGTACCTCCCATCTGGTTCTCGTACGCTGGCTATGCCCTCTGCTTTTCCCATATACATGCATAATAAGTTCCCTCATTTCTCCCAGTTCAGTAATCGCCTCCTCACTTTGGGTGACCCAGGCAGGAGGATCACTTCAGCCTAGAAGTTTGAGACCAGCCTGTGAAACATAGTGAGACCTAGCCTCTACAAAAAAAAATATCTGGGCGTGGTGGCACATGACTGTAGTCCCAGCTACTCAGGATGAGCTGTGATAATGCCACTGCACTTCAGCCTGGGCAATAGAGTGAGACTCTGACCAAAAAAAAAAAAAAAAAAAATTACCTCCTCAGTAAGGCTGTCCCTTACCAACTTACCTAAAAACTGTAGCACTCACTGCCTCTTTCTCTCCTCCTGCTCTGCTTTCTTTCTTATCACTTATCACTGCATAACATAAATAATATTTGACAAACTTATTTTTGTCTGTCTCCTCCCCACTAGAACATAAACTCCCTGAGGACAGAGATTATTGTCTATTTTGTATCTCCAGTTCCTGGAATGGTGTCTGTTACCAGCAGGTGCTCAAAACAAATATTTGTTGAATAAATGATCTCAATTAAGAACTCAGGTAGCACAATTCACAGTGTATATTTAACTTTGCACTTGACATTTTTACTTACTCTTATGTCCATCTGCCATGTTACTACAGAGTTGTCATAGCCATGCTTTCTGGTGGCTGAGTAATCTTCTGTCCAGTGTACATGCTTTAATTTACTTGACCATTCCTGAATCATTGGATCCTATAAATTATTACTGGTCCTTAACACTGGAAATAACAGTACAATGGTTATAGCATTTCCAATACGGGACTTATTTTTTACAGAGAATTTCCCAAAGCTACTAACTGACCATTTTTAAAGTAAGAAATTGAAATTTCAATTTGCTGTATTAATGAATGTATTTAAGAGAGGCGATCACTTTTTTAAAACCAGTGGGCAGCCAGGTGTGGTGATGCGTGCCTGTAGTCCTAGCTACTTGAGAGCCTGAGGAGGGAGGATAGATTGACCCTAGGAATTCAAGGATGGCCTGGTAGCATAGTGAGACCACCATCTCTAAAATAAGAACAAAAACAAACAAACAAAAACCAGTGGACCTTCTTTATTAAGCTCTTCTACTGACCAAGTTAGTTCCTCAGCCCTGTCCTCCAAGGAGATCTCAGCCTAAAGCATCTACCGGAAGTACTCCCATGCATTGTTCCTTCTAATATTTCTTCCCACAGCACTATTGGCTTTTCATAAGTTCATATACTAACTTAATTCACCAAATATTTGTCAAGTGTTTAGTATTTACAATGCACGTAGGGGAACTGTAAGGATCAATATGTCTGACACCAAGGAGCTTATAGCTAGGACTCCCAAGATTTTCACTATATCCCAAATTTTGTTAAGTCCCAAATCTTTATTTCTCATCAGTCTGTCTCTTGGGGTCTAAAAAGGTTGTTAGACCTATTCATTTTGTGAGCTCCATGAACCTACCTCCAGATCAGTGCTTCCAAATCTACTCTCAAACTCATTTCTTCTCCTGAAGAAGTCATTAAAACTGGAAACCAAAGTCAACCTCAATTCCTCCTCTCCTTTGTCCCTTCCTGCTCTCATCCATCCAATGGGTCACAAGGTTTTCCAATATTCTAAAGCACTTTTTCAAACGCATCCCCTTCTCTACATCCTCACTGCTGCTTCCTTTGTTGAGATGGACATCATCACTTATCTGAACCATTAGAATAATATTTTTTCCTGCTTGCCTTGACTCGTGTCACTCCCTGACTTCAATTCACCTTCCTCACTGAAATAAAATCATATTAATCACTTTTTTGTTTGTTTTGTTTTGTTTTGTTAGAGTCTCACTCTGTTACCCAGACCAGAGTGCAGTGGCCGCTACCGGCCACTGCAGCCTCGACCTGCTGGGCTCCCGCGATCCTTCCGCCTCAGCCTTTTGAGTAGCCAGAATTACAGGCACGCGCTACCACTTCTGGCTGATTTTTGATTTACTGTAGAGATGAGGTCTCGCCAAGTTGCCCAGGCGGGTCTCGAACCTGCAGGCTCAGGCAATCCACTCACCTCAGCCTCCCAAAGTGCGGGATTACAGGCTGAGCCACTGAGCCCGGCCATCACTTATGTTAATAGCTTCGTTAAGGCTCTTTAATATCTCCCCAATACCTAAATGACAAAATCTGAGTAGGCAAGAAGACTTCCCATGATTGAGTCTCTGCCTACTTCACTCATATTATCTCCCTCCCACTATCTGTGGGTGCACCTCATGCTCCAGAGTCACTGAATTGCTTTTTTTAATTTTAGAGTTGTGGAATACAAGTGAGGATTTACTACATAAGTAAGTTGCATGCAGGTGATGTTTGGACTTCTATCTGGCACTGAATAACTCTTAAGACTCCAAATACTTCCCACATTTGTTTGGACCTCCATGTACTTTACATCTTATCTCTATTCCTGGAATTATCTTTCCCCTGTGCCTTGTAAAATTTCTCCTCGAATCTTGAAACCCATTGCAGACCTTTCTTACTCAATAGACCCTTCCTGGATTCCATCAGGCACAGGTGAACAACACTTGGTGCCTTCCTCTGTGACAGACTTATCAATTGTTTTCTGTCTGTCTCCATTAAAAGATTGCGAGTTCTCTATCAGGCAGCAAATATATCTTATTCATTTCTGGAAAGTCTAGAACAAAGTATGTGCTTAGGAGATATTTATTATATAAATGTTTTTAAAAAGAATGAATGAACTAATAAATAAATAAAATGAGAGGGAAGAAGGAAGTATCTTAGAAACATGAGACTAGAATACGGGGGAGGAAGAGGTCAGGGAGGGCAGCCACAGAGAAAAGCACAGACATCTTCTGTGTTTTCAACTTCAGTTTGTGACAGCAGATGGGATGTAAAATATTCAGGAGTCAAGTGCATCATCTCTTTTGAGAAATTTCTAATCAGACTAAAAGGGGGCTCATGATGGCTCTCAGCCTGCCCTATCAGCTTGCAGGGCCCAGGGGAATCTAAGCTGTTAGTATAAAAATAAACCCCAGCCACAGGGACCCATCTTGGAGCCTTCTTTCTAGAGATCCAGAGCAGCTGGTGCCTTCTAATTTTTTATTTTTATTTTTTAAACTACTGTCCTGAGAGCACTAAAACTCTCTGCTTTCCCAGGAATCTCCGCCATTAACTTATCCAGATTATTCATATATACTAGAAAATCTGATGGCAAATTCAGGCAGGTTGGCTTGGTATGGGGGCCCTATTTGTACAAACCACTATCCACCTTCCTTCCCTCTTGTGCATGTATTATCCCAAAATCAGGGGGTGAGATTGTCTCTGACAATGGGGTTACTCTGTAGTAGGTTAGGTATGAGGAGAACTTGCCAATGGGGACATACAAGGCACCCATCTGCTCAGCAGGAAAATGCTATGTTCTCTGAAACTCGTGGGTACTAGTATGGTTAGGTTTTTTTTGTTGTTTGTTTGTTTTTGAGTTGGAGTCTCACTCTGTCACCCAGACTGGTGTGCAGTGGCCGCTCCTGGCCACTGCAGCCTCCATCTGCTGGGCTCCGGCCATCCTTCCGCCTCAGCCTTCCGAGTAGCCGAAATTACAGGCATGCGCTACCACGCCCGGCTGATTTTTTGATTTATTGTAGAGATGAGGTCTCGCCTGCCCAGGCGGGTCTCGAACCTGCAGGCTCAGGCAATCCACTCACCTCAGCCTCCCAAAGGCGCGGGATTACGGGCTGAGCCACCGTTAGTTTTATATCACAACAGACAAGAAGCCTTTGGAACTCAAGAAGCACATCACTATATAAACACCAGTTGTTATTATTGTATCTTTTTCCTTCTGTCCTTTCACATCATATTAATTAAATCAAATAATACAATGGCTTGCTTAAAGGTCTTCAATAGCTCCTCAATACCTAAATGACAAAATGCAAATATGCAAGAAGATTCTCCATGATCAAGCCTCTGCCACTTTATCTTCCTCCCACTATTCTGTGGGGGCACTTCATGCTCTGGAATTGGGCACTTTCTTGTTCCTGGCTTGTAGACACTTCTCAGTTTATCTGGCTAATGTTTTTATGGTAGATATGTCTGCCAAGTAGCTGCCCTCTCTACACACCCTTCTCAGAGACACTTCTTTGGATCTCAGGCTCTGCTGAGAGAATAGTGGGCCATGTGTCCTTAAGGGCTGCAGCTCACTCTCACAGTGTGCCCTTGACTGAAAGGTAGCCCATCACTGGCTGGTTAGTGAGCCAACTCATTCTTTCTCTTTAAAACTTGAACTGACATAGTTTAAAACTAGTAGAAGCTGGGCTCGGTGGCTCAGCCTGTAATCTCGTGCCTTTGGGAAGCTGAGGTGAGTGGATTGCCTGAGCCTGCGGGTTCCAGACCTACCTGGGCAACTTGGTGAGACCTCATCTCTACAATAAAAAAAAAAAAAAAAATTAGCCGGGCGTGGTAGCACGCGCCTGTAGTTCTAGCTACTTGGAAGACTGAGGCGAAAGGATCGCCGGAGCCCAGCAGGTCGAGGCTGCGGGAGCGGCCACTGCACTCCAGTCTGAGCGACAGAGTGAGACTCCAATTCAAAAAATAAAATAAAATAAAAATAAAATAAAACTAGTAGGATGGAGAGGGTCAGCAAAGCTGAGGGATTGTGTAGATGTGGGACTGGCCACAATCATTCTTGGCCACAGTGTGCCTTCTGATAATCAGGAATTGGAAAGCTAGTTCGCAGAAAGATGTAGAAAGATGGAACAGATTCATCAAGGAAAGGAGAAGGGTCCCCAAGAAAGCAAAGGAGATGGAAAGAGTAACATCTTGAGACCTGGCCCTATTTCCCTGCTGTGGATCCGTAGAATTCCCCTGTACTCAAAATACCCCTTCCCATGTGAGTTCCTGCAAACAAGTTTCAAACTGTAGTACTGCCACTTCTGGGCCTCTGTTTCCTCCTCTGTAAAACACAGGAGGACTAGATGATGTCGGTTTTCCAAAGTGGAACCTTAAGTACTCATGAGGCTGAAATGGTTTTAGTGCATGGAAACAGCCTTAAATAGCATTGAATTAATGGCGTAAAGGTGATTTCATTTCAGTTCTCTTTTAATTATTCTAATTAAGGCAAAGAGAAAGTCCGAGAATTGATTGTGAGCATATTTTTAAAAATTACTTTCTATTACTTGGTAATTTTCCTTGAGCACTTTTTAATTTGTTTCCATTGTAATTATTTTACCATTACCTTCTATATATAGAAAGTCATATTGGTTTTTCATTGTTATAATAATATTAAACTTTCTTTTGAAATAAGTTTAAGTAAATAATAAAGTTGTACCAGTGATACTATGTACGTCACATGTGTTATTTCTAATTTTCTCAACAACTCTTTTTTCCTTTTTAGAGTTGAGATCTTACTCTGTCACCCAGGCTGGAGTGCAGTGTCATGATCATGGTTCACTGCAGCCTCCAACTCCTGAACTCAAGCCATCCTCCCACCTCAGCCTCCCAAGTAGCTAGGACTACAGATATGCACTACCATACCAGCTAATTTTAAAAATTCTTAGAGGTGAGGTCTTGCTATGTTGTCTAGGCTTGTCTTGAACTCCTGGTCTCAAACAGTTCTCCTGCCTCAGTCTCCCACATTCCTGGAATTACAAATGTGAGCTGCCATCTGAATCATTATCTCTATTTTACAGCGGAGGCACCTAAGGACCAAATGTGCTCTAAGTCAGATGCCTAGTAAGTTACTGAATGAGGTTTCAAACAAATTTTTTGATCCTGAAGTTCATACTCTTTCTATTCATCTTGCTTCCTCTCCATTAGAATCTAAAATCTGAACCCACATTGATATGAAACTGTTCCAAGTTGGCCATACCCAGTAACCTTTGGTCAGACTATAGCCTCTGTGACCCTTCTGCAGCATTGGACACTCTCTTTGAATTTCTCTCCTGGTTTGGCTGTATCTAACTTCTCCTGTACCCTTCCAGTTCATGTCTTCTGGTCCCTCATCTCCCTATGTGTTTTGTCTTTTGTCTTCCATTCTTACTTTCAGCAATTGAAAAGCAACATCTGGTCCTATGAAATCTGAGTTACAGATCTAGATCTAATTTTATGAGTAAAGATTTAAAAGCTGCCCCTTAAATCTGGTGCTATGTGTTAAAAGTTTTCAACGCATACCCTCTGACCAAGAGAGCTATCATCTAGGAATGTACGCTAAGAAAACTCATACAAGTATGCAAAGAAGTTTGGGAAAGGGTAATCTCTGGAATATTATCAATAACAGCAAAACTTTAGAAAGGATCCAAATGTTAATCCATAGGGGCTAGGTTAAAGAATTTATACTGCAACTATATAATGAAATACTATCTGCTCTTTAAAAGATGAGAGTATAGATAGATATAAACATATATACACACATATATAGACATTGAAAAATATCTCTAATGGCATTGAAAAACCAGTGTTCATGGAGCAAGAATGAATGATCCCCTTGCCACATTTAAAACAATTCCAAATATAAAGTGTCAACTAGGATGTAAAACAGTAGTTATTGAGATGTAAAAAGGCTGTTCTCCACTCTTCTGCACTGTCCTCCTCGGCTCCTCAGTGATTGCCATCTATTTCCACGATCACCTCAATGTGAACTCTGGTCTGACTTCATGCCTATGTCCCTGATTGGAGCATGCAGCTGCCCAGCAGACAGCTCCTCCTGGATGGCAGTATTTTCATTCATCATTTTCCCTCCCAAATCTGCTCTTTTTCTGCATTTTCCTATTTCTATTTTTTTTTATTTTTGTTTTTCAAGTTGGAATCTTATTCTGTCACCCAGGGTGGAGTGCAGTGGCATGATCACAGCTCACCACAGTCTCAACCTCCGGGCTCAGGCAGTCCTTCCGCCTCAGCCTCTCAAGTAGCTGGGACTACAGGCATCTGCCATCATGCCTGGCTAATTTTTTATTTTTTGTAGAGGTGAGGTGTAGCTATGTTTCCCAGGTTGGTCTTGAATGCCTAGGTTCAAGCGATTCTCCTGCCTTGGTCTCCCAAAGTGCTGGGATTACAGGCATGAGCCAACATGCCTGGCAATATGTTTTCCTATTTATGTTAAAGACATCACTGTTCTTTTGGTTCACACAGTCAAGTAAGGCAAGAGGTAAAGCAAGGTCATTGCCTTCTTCCATCCTTGCATCTTCAGTTCCACATGTTATCAACTGTGATGGTTAATTTTATCAATTTGACTGGATCAAGTGGTGCCCGGACATTTGATAAAATATTACTCCAGCTGTGTCTATGAGGGTGTTTCTGGAAGAGATTAACACTGCATCAGTAGACTGAGTAAAGCAGATTGTCCTCCCCAGTGTGGGTGGACATTGCTCAATCAGTTGAAGACCTGAATAGAACAAAAAGACTCCACATGAGGTAACTGCTTCTGCCTGCCTGCCTTAAGCTGAGACATTGCTGTTTTTTCGCCTTCAGACTCAAACTGAACACTGGTTCTTCTTGGGTCATGGCCTGCTGATTTTCACAGAAATTTACACCAGTGAGGGTCTCCAATTTACTGACTGCAGATCTTGGAACATCTCAGTCTCCATAATTACATGAGCCAATTCCTTATGACCTCTCTCTCTCTCCCTCTCCCCTCCTCTCCCCCCCCCTCTCTCTCTTTCTCTCTCTCTCTCACACACACACACGCACACGCACACGCGCACACGCACATGCACACACACAAACACACATCCTACTGGTGTTATTTCTCTGGAGAATCCTAACACATCAATCCACCCAATCCTCCAGATTCTTCTCTTCAGCATCACCTAGCTCCACTTTTCTATTTTGACTGTCACCTTCCTAGTTTAGAATTTCCTCCTCTCTGGCTGGACTATCACTAGATATTCTCCTGCCTCTTGTGTTTCTCTTTTCCACTTCCTTCATTCTCACCACTATAAGATTTCTCTTCCAAAAGTCCTGATCTAATCACAAAAATCCTGTTGATTCTTCACTAAGAAAAATAATCCAAAAGACAATGTTCAAAGTCCATCATGATTCAGCCTTGACTTGGCTATCCAGACCTTTCTCCTACTTCTCCTAGTGTTTGGAGAAACTGTACTATTTCCCCACATTTATGATTTTGCTCACTTTTTCCTTCTAGTTAACCTCCTAACTCTTCTCTGTCCTACAGTCATTGTCTTTCTAAAATCCTATCCCTCCTTCAGATATAGCTCAAATTCTATCCCTATTTAAAATCTTCCACAGTGTTCCTAAGGTAGAAGAGTATCTCTCCCTCCTTTAAGCCCACAGGTTTTCTCTTGTATATTTTTCAAACCCTAGCTTGTGCTGTACTTATTTGCATATGTCTTCTCTTTCTTCCCTTAAACTTGAGGGTGGAGACTGTATCTTTATATCCCTCAAGGCCTAACATAGTGATCCTATTGTTTGTCTAAATGAATAATAAAAGCATATTATCCCAAGTGAGAGAAATTTGGAAGTTAGACATAGCATGGAAACCTGACACAATACTTCATAATGGATTTTTAAATACGAATAATACCTGGAGTATCCATTTGTAGCAAATATTTTAAAAATACTATCTTGAAAGCTGTCTGTATGTGTAAGATATTGTAGGCAAGTGTTTCTTAGCACTGCATGTTCATAAGAATCACCTGGAGAATTTTTAAATAATACCCATGCCTAGTCCCACTCCAGACCAATTACAGCAAACACTGTAATTTTTTGGAGGGTGGGTTCTGGGTACTGATTTTTTTAAACCTTCCCAAATAATTCAAATGTGCAATCAGAATTGAAAACTATGACTCTAGAGAATGGCAGCTGAATTGAGCTCTGTGTGTAGAGATGGGCAAGAGGAATGAATTCCTGATGATAAAGATATTTTTATTGATCTTTGGTTGTATAAAGGCAAGGAAAAGCTTAAGCAATTGTCAAATAACATCAATTAACTAACATTCATTGAACACTTACTCATTAATCCTTATGACATCCTATGAAGTAAGCATTGTTATTGGCTGCATTTTATTTATTTATTTTATTTATTTTTTATTTTTGAGTTGGAGTCTCACTCTGTCGCCCAGACTGGAGTGCAGTGGCCGCTCCCGGCCACTGCAGCCTCGACCTGCTGGGCTCAGGCAATCCTTCTGCCTCAGTCTTCCGTGTAGCTGGAACTACAGGCGTGCGCTACCACACCCAGCTAGTTTTTGATTTATTGTAGAGATGAGGTCTTGCCAAGTTGCCCAGGTGGGTCTGGAACTCGCGGGCTCAGGCAATCCACTCACCTCAGCCTCCCAAAGGCGCGGGATTACAGGCTGAGCCACCGAGCCCGGCTGGCTGCATTTTATAAATGAAGAATCTGAGGCTCAGAGTAGTACTGTAATTTACCCAGGTAAGCAAGTAGAGCAGTTGAGATGTGAAGACATGAATTCAGACACTCGGGCTTCAGAGCAAGGTAGAAGAGACCTGAAAGTCCAGTGACCTGGGAATGTGTGTGGGTGTGTGTGGGATGCATGTATGCCTGCATGTACGTGGGGCTTTTTCTATGGAGACCAAGCACAAGGATTGGAGAGTCATGGGACTGGGGATTGCAGAAGAAAAGAAAACAAAAGACAACTCTGACATAAGAAAAGAGAGGCCTTGGAGACCTGGTGGTAGGCTGGGTCCAAGGAGAGAGAATGTCAGTAAGGGACTCTTGGGAGGGGATAGAACCCAGGGGATTTAGGAACTTGGTAAATTACGCCAAGTTGCAAGTGTTTTTTTTCCATCTTGTAACTCCCTTGTGGTAACCTCCAGGCTTCAGCTAAGTTAGAGGTACCTTGGGGGGGGGTGCCCACTATGAGGCTGAAGCAGCAGAGGAGTGTTGGGTTCTCCATACAGTTTCTCCCTGAGGGAATGTGAATGCCACCACTCCCAGAATGGTAGGCACTGCTAATCCAAAATCAGAGTGACCAGTACGCAAGCAAGTGTGGAGTGAGGAACCAAACACCAAAGAGAGTAGGGACAGGGTATACTGAATGCCTTTCCCCCAAATATTACCAAAGTAGCAGCCTCTGCTTAGGAGGGGAAACTGGACCTTGTTATCCAGAGACAGTAGCCATTGGGAGGTTTCCTGTGCCACTCTGTGCCATTGCTACTGACAAACATAAATAGAAGCTATAAGGATGGGCTTGTGATATGAGTTGCCTTGGAACCAAGCCACACTCCACTTTCCCTCTTGAAGGTCTCATTGGAGAGGGCAGATTCCCCTGTTTGAGTGACCTTCTCTGTATGGTGCAGCAGGAAGGTTTTAGGGGTTGAAATCATCTAAGATTGAACTGCTGAAGCCACA
This sequence comes from Carlito syrichta, assembly GCF_000164805.1. Taxonomy (NCBI): domain Eukaryota; kingdom Metazoa; phylum Chordata; class Mammalia; order Primates; family Tarsiidae; genus Carlito; species Carlito syrichta. The sequence continues at coordinate 188,392 of NW_007259103.1, read as the reverse complement.
TTTAATTTCTTTGGATCTCAGTTTCCCTATCTGCGAAGTGAAGATCAAAATACTGATCTCACAGGGTTACCGTGAAAGTTAACTGTGAGAATCACGGAAGGCAGCTGTCAAAGGGCTTGGGTCTGACAGGGGCTCTCTGAAGTCATTTTCCTGGCCTCCCTGGTCCTGGCCGTCTAACGCCACCCGCATACTAGATCCCAACCCCAAGCGGTCTGCTCCTTGGGAAGTCAGATCCTACCTTTGGTTAGGCAGTGAATCCCGAGCTTGACTTGGGAAAAGTTTCCGCTTCCGATTTCCCCTCGAATTCGGTAGAAGCCTATCCGTTTCCCCAAGGTGATCTCCCTCACCACCTTCTCATCTTGGGACAGGTCCTGTGTCAGCTTCTCGAAGGGTGTCAGCTGGTGGAGCTGTTCCTCCTCACCCTCCTTGCTGCACTCTGCCTGACAGCCACTTTCTACGCTGTCGCGCCGATCCCACCGGGCAGAGTGGGGGTTCACCAGGCCGCTTCCATTCGCGTACACTGCAGTCATCGTCCACCGCAGGCTCACGTCTCCATCTCCGCGAAGAGCCACCGATCGAGGGCGGGTTGCAGAGGGGCGGGAGCGTCCCAGAGGGTGGGGGATGCGAGCTGAGGACCGCCAGCGCCCAGGGTTCGCGAGAGGTGTCCTAAAAACTGGACAGAAACTCCTCGCAGTCTCCTTGTGAGTCCAGGGAGAGGAAGGCAGCCAACGCGGGGCCTAATCTGTCCGGCCCGGCCCAGCCCAAAGCCACTCGCCTCACTTCCCACCTTCCCTCACATCGAACGTGCAGTTGCTAGCTATAGGAGTGGGCACATGTCCAGTTACCATAGCAACCTCCCGGATGGGACGCCAGGAACTTTCTGGCCAGAGCGGGGGATCTGATGCTCTGTGGTAGGTGGCTGTACCTCAGGACAAAGGCTTTCGTTTATTTCCCTAGATGGTTAGGGAACCTTGCGCTTTGGTTTGTAAAAGCCGCTGGAAGGCCCCCCAAGACCCTGCTGCCAGTGCTTATCTCTGACCTTCATTTTGGGCTTCTCTTGCCTCCAGCCGCAGCGCCCTGGAGACCTAATGATCTGGACCCCAGGAAAGAAGAAACTTTCAAATCAGCCTTCTGGTCACACGGGCAGTCAGAGCAGGATTAAATCCCTGCAATATCACTTTAGCCGGCCTTTATTTAGATGAGCCTTCCTCTAAGCCACGAGCTGTCTTGAAAATTTGGCGGGTGCTGGTTCTTCCTAAGAAGAGAGTAAGAAAATTGTTAGCTCATGCTAATGTACTGTGGAGAATTTATAATGACTGTGAAGCTGCTTTGTAAGCATTGATCTAAAAGAACTCCACAGATTTATGAGTCATATCAGTAGTAGGAGCTTGATTACAAATGATTTAGGAAGAAAAAAATATATATATGCATACACCCCTCAATCTACATTTTAGAAAAGCTCTTATAGTCTGCACATATTTCTCACAAAATCATTTTTCTTTTTCTCGAAGTCTGGGAAAATACGTATATTCCTTTGGGTTGCTTTAAAGAGAGATTTTTAAAATAATAGGATGGTGTTGATAATAAGACTCCAACTCAAAAAAAAAAAAAAAAAAGACTCTCGATGACTATTAGTTTTCAAAGTTTCTCATATTTATTCAAATAATATTGTATCTTCTTTACTTTGTTATGATCTTGTACAACTTTTCCTGTAATAATTGCTTCCACTCTTTTGTCATTCTGTGACAAAGGCTAATTTTTCCTTTTATATTTATTATTTGAATTTTTCTGATCAGATGTCAGCTTCTAGGCTCAGCATCTCATTTTGAAGATGTAGAAATGAATGGTTTATGGCATTGCCAGTCATAAGTGGTACTGCCCAGCTACAATGTCTACCAGGCTTTTTTTTCCCCCTGCACTCATCAGTAGGAAATAAACTCTTCCTCAACTGAATTCACACAGCACTTTGTGCATTTTCCAAAATGTCTCATCTCCATGAAGGTGAGAACTGGGTTGAGTTTATTTGTATGTTCTTTTCCTCCTCTCTCCCTCAACATGCATTGTGATGCCCTAATATAGAAAATGTTCACAAAATAAATGTGTATTGAGGCCTGATATGGTGGCTCTCATCTATCATCCTAGCACTTTGGGAGGCCAAGGTAAGATAATTATTTGAGACCGGGCTTGGTGGCTCAGCCTTGTAATCCCGTGCTTTGGGAGGCTGAGGTGAGTGAATTGCCTGAGCCCGTGGGTTCGAGACCCACCTGGGCAACTTGGCGAAACCTTATCTCTACAATAAATGAAAAATTAGCTGGGTGTGGTAGCGCATGCCTGTAGTTCCAGCTACTTGGAAGGCGGAGGCGGAAGGATCGCCGGAGTCCAGCAGGTTGAGGCTGCAGTGGCGGGGAGCGGCCACTGCACTCCAGTCTGGGCGACAGAGTGAGACTCCAACTCAAAAAAAAAAAAAAAAAAAAGATAATTATTTGAGCCCAGGAGTTCGAGACCAGCTGGGGCAACATAGTGAGACCTCATCTCTACAAAAAACATCAAAAAATTAGCAGGGTATGGTGGCATGTGCTTGGAGTCCCAGCTACGCAGGAGGCTGAGGTGAAAAGATCATCTGAGCCCAGAAAGGATGAGGTTATGGTGAGTTGAGTTAGTGCTACTGCACTCCAGCCTGGAGCAAGACCCTGTCTCAAAAAAAAAAAAAAGTTTGTTGAACTTGATTTTTGGACTTGGACTTTCTGAACTAAAAACTTGACTGAAAACCTAAGAGACTGTCTTGGAAATGTGGATTTCCACCTCTGCTTGATGTTATTACATTATTACAACTTTGTGCAGGGTTGCCTATGCTGTAGTTAAGTATGAGGTTGCCAAATAAACATAAGTATGAGCTGAATAGAGGAGGCTGTTCTTATTTCTGCATAGAGGAAGCTGGAAGAATGATGAAGAACAGAGGCTTAAAATGGGTGGGGTGGTAGTAACTAAAAACAACTCTAGGTTATAAACTAATTAGGATGTTTCAAAAACATTTTTAAGATAAAAGATTCTTAATTAGGGTGAGGAAAATCTAAGTAACTGATTCTTAATTGTCCTGAGGTTACAGACTCCTTTGAATGTTAAAAAAACCTATGACACCATTTCCAGAGGGGGGAAAAGAAACGTACCCACACAATTTGCGTCCAATATTAAGAGTCTCACAGACATTCTGAAACCTATCTTTGTACCTCAGGTTAAGAATCTCTGTAAAGGTCAAGTGACAGTAGACCCTAGATTCCTGGCAGAAAGATACCATGCAGTTTTTATGAGAGATTAGAAGTGAAGTAACATTGATCATAATGCTGAAAGAAACTTTAGTTTGACCCAAGGAAAAGAGGAATAAAGGTTTTTGAAAGGGCCAGGGGCAGTGGCTTATACCTGTAATCCAAGCACTTTGGGAGGCAAAGGAGGGAGGAGCGCTTGAGCCCAGGAGCTCAAAACCAGCCTAAGCAATACAGTGAGTCCTCATCTTTACAAAAAGTTAAAAAAAAAAAAAAATTAGCTGGATGTAGAGGCACATGCTTGTAGTCCCAGTCACTCAGGAAACTGAGGTGGAAGGATTGCCTGAGTTCAGGAGATTGAGGCTGTGGCAAGCGGTGATCACACCATGGCACTCCAGCCTCAGCGACAGAGTGAGCCTTCAAATCAAAAAGAAAAAAAAATTTTTTTGACAAGATGCAGTACTTCATCAACTCATGTTCTAGCAGACTCTACGAAGACCTTTTTGGCTCCGTGTGTTCTCCAGTGCCTCATCGTTGTGCTGTCCTCATCACTGAGCGAATTGTACTCCAACTAGACATGCACCTGGAATCTGCATTTTATTTTTCTCTCATCTCCTGGAGTTCTGCACAGAGCCTGGTATCTACTTGATAAAAACATGTTGAAAAGGAATGGACTAACCTACCAATTTATCCAGAAATGGATATTTTTATTTTTAAAGTAAAAATGCTATTCCAGCATTTACTTGAATTATATCAGAAAGCTTACTTCAGTCCACATTTCTAAGGCCTGGGCTACTCTTTATTAGCTGTTAGGGTCCCTAGCTTGACCTTTTGTGGAGGTGAAAGTTTAGTCCAAAGTTCCACTGAAAATTTCAACAGGACTCCTTAGAAATGCACATTTCCCCCAACCCTGCCCCTTTCAAAGGATCAGCTCTTCCCAAGCACTCAGGACTCAGGTTTTCTTCTGCACCTGCTGCCTATCACCTCCTGCCCAAGTGATGGTCCAGGATTTATTTTACACTTGCTGGTTCCCCACCTCACCTGATTTGGGCTCTATACTTTGAACTCCATTCAGACCCTGGGATTTGAGGCTACAGGTATCTCCCAGGATTCCTCTTCCTCCCCTCCCAATTTGACCTAGAGGGAGGGATCAGACACAATTGTCAAGTGTGGACAGGTTCTGTCTTGAATTACATACTCTACACCCACAAATTAAATTGCTTGCAAAATGGTCTTGAACCAATGGTCTTGCCTTTAATGGCCAGCAAGACAGTTAATCTTCCACTTAGATCAGATAAAGAGATTTTTACACTTTTGCAAATGTTTCTGTTGTTTGTACTGAGGATGAATTGCAATTTGAAACAGTTAACAAACCCACTTGTGGGGGAGGGAGGAAATTGAACTTTACTACTACTCTGAAATAAATTCTAAATAAATCACCTAAGTAAATATAAAATAAATAAAATCATAAAATACTAGAAAGAACCCAGACTTTTATTTTATAATCTCAGAAAAGTTCATAAAAGAAAACATTAAATTTTGACTACATAAAACTGTAACTTTCTGTTTGCCAAAAGTATCATTAATAGATAGACAAAAATCAAATGATAAAGTGGTAGGGAAGATTTTCCAACATATATAATAGACAGAGGGCTAATTTGCTACAGAAAGAAAGAATTTTACAAATTGATAAGGAAAAATACCAATATATCCAAAGAAAGAAAACTGATAAAGAACATGAATAGACATTTCACAGAAAATATAAATGGTTCTATACTATGTAAAAAGATGCTCAACTTCACTTAAAACCAAAGGAACATCCACAAAAACTACAGTAAAATTAGATTTTTTTGGATATTAAAAAAATTTTCGGAGCAGTGTGAAGAAGAGGCAAGAACGACCCCCCTTACCGACCAAAGCCCACGCGCCGCTCCATCCCCACGTCCAACGCCTTAGTTCCGCTGCCATCACCACTGTGCCCAAGAGAAGGGCTGAAGGGGATGCTAAAGGAGATAAAGCCAGAGTGAAGGACGAACCCCAGAGAAGATCTGCAAGGTTGTCTGCTAAACCTGCTCCTCCAAAGCCAGAGCCCAAGCCTAAGAAGGCCCCAGCTAAGAAGGGAGAGACGGTACCCAGAGGGAAAAAGGGAAAAGCCAGTGCTGGCAAGGAGGGGAATAACCCTGCAGAAAATGGAGATGCCAAAACAGACCAGACGCAGAAAGCTGAAAGTGCTGGAGATGCCAAGTGAAGTGTGTGCATTTTTGATAACTGTGTATTTCTGGTGACTGTACGGTTTGAAATACTATTTTTTATCAAGTTTTATAAAAATGCAGAATTTTTTTTTTTTTTAAGCTATGTTGTTAGCACACAGAGAATTTCATTGTTGTTTTTGGGGAAAAGGGCATATGTCACTAATAGAATGTCTCCAAAGTTAAATTGATGTGGGGAAAACACCTTTCGCTTCTAGTTTTAAGAGACTTCCTCTTGGCTTCCAGGAGGAGGGATTCCCCGACGTTGACACACATAGCCACCTTGGTACAAACACCTTGTGGTGTGGAAAAACATTCATTTTTAATTTTTTTTTTTTGAGTTGGAGTCTCACTCTGTCGCCCAGACTGGAGTGCAGTGGCTGCTCCTGGGCACCCCAGCCTCGACCTGCTGGGCTCCGGCGATCCTTCTGCCTCAGCCTTCCAAGCAGCTGGAACTACAGGCACGCGCTACCATGCCCAGCTAATTTTTGATTTATTGTAGAGATGAGGTCTCGCCAAGTTGCCCAGGCGGGTCTCGAACCCGCGGGCTCAGGCAATCCACTCGCCTCGGCCTCCTAAAGTGCTGGGATTACAGGCTGAGCCACCGAGCCTGGCCAAAACATTCATTTTTTATGCCCTCTTCTCCCTTTCTGCCTTCAGCATAGACTTACCTCCCTTAAACCCAGACATCTGTTGGGACCTGATTCCCAATAATTGGCTACCAGTATGTCAGTGATGCCACTGAGATGGCACTCCTCATAAAAGCAGTAGTTTTTGTTTATAGATTGTGGATCTTCAGACAAATTCTGCCATTTTCATTTCATTTCTTGAAAGTCAGGGTCGGCTTGTGAAAAGTCGTCAAACAACATGCTAAATGTGAAATGTCAACCCTCACTCTAAACTTCTTCCCTGTTCAGAGCATCAAATGAAGACTTCATTGGATTTTTCTAGTAGCTTTCTGATTTTGGTAGTCCATTAAAGAAGGAAGTTTGAAAGTTGTTGTATACTGTTAAAGATTGTCTGCCCATGTCCTGCCTGAAATACCATGACTGTTTATGAAAAGTATCTTTAATAAAGCTGGATACAGTTTGAAAAAAATTTTTTTCACATTATCAAAAAATTTTTGATAATGCATTGGTGAGAGATGGTGTGGGAAAGCAGACACTCTCATTGATTATTACTGAAAGTGTGAATTGGCACAATGGTTTGAAGGGCAATTTGGCTATAGTTATTAAACTACAAGTTTGTGTCCCTTGCCTCAACAATCCCACTTCTACAATTTATCTTTCATACATATGCACAAAGACATATGTGCTTCTGACATAAAGATGGATAGATACTCAAAATTGCATTGTTTTGCTAATAACAAGAAATTGTTTAAATGCCCATGAGTAGGGAAATGACTAAATAAATTACCACACACACATATGTACATAAAATGGACTACTAGGCATCTGTAAAAAAGAATGAGTTGCAAGATATACTGTAAAGAAGTAGGAAGAGTTTGTATAACGAGATATTAGAAGTGTAAAAAAGCTGTACCTAAGAAGGAGGTATCATTATTACATCTAGGGAGGGGAATTGTTGGACTGAAAATTGGAGTGAGAAAAAAGTATACTTTTTACTACTTCTTTTTGAAGATAATGTATATTTTTCCATGTGCATGCATTTATCTTTAAAGAAAACAATTATATGTAAAAAAAAAGAAAAGATGTAATGTGTTACTACCTTATGTAGTTAGTGTATAGTAAGTTTGCTTTACTTTTGAATATACAGGGAAATTACCATACCTAACTCTGATATCTAAGAGGTTGCTTTTAAAATCAAAAGGTAATTAGGGATTTCTGGCTAAAAATAGGAATGCAATGCTTTCATTTATTTCAACTTACTTCTAAAAATTCTCAAAGTGACGAAAGAAGAGGAAGAAAGATATATGAGCGGGGAACCAAAAACCCTTAGAATTTATTCATAAAAAGAAGTGTATTTATTCTTACATATTTAAACTGCAGACTTTTAAAGTACTCTCCATTTGATGCAATACATCTATAGAGACTTGTTAAACTGTTCAAAACAGCTTTTAAACACACCAATTTTGATGCCTGTAGTGCTTCTGCCGTTTTTTGTTTCACTTCTTCCACATCAGCAAAACATTTCCCTTTGAGGACTTTTTTTTTCATGGGAAACAAAAAGAGTCAGGGCAAGATTTGGTGAATAGGGCTGGTGGAGCACTGGGGTCAAGCTGTTTTTGGTTAAAACTGCTGAACACTCAGTGCAGTGTGGGCAGGTGCGCTCATAAATCACCCTTCATAAAATGGGTGAATGTGCTGAAAGAATCTCAAACAAAAAGTCACCGAAGCCAAACGCAGCCTCTCATAACAATGCTAGCTGGTATGCCGATGCTGATGGATTCCTAGAACACTTACCTAGAATGGGAACCCTGTACTATAAGGGGCTCACTTTCCCAAAACGAATTGGTTTTTTTGGAGGGGGGGGTCCCTTCTCTTAAGTTCACGAGGATAAAGAGAATTAGAGAGGAGATAGCAGCAGATATAAAATGCCAACACATTTTTGGGGAGATGGAAAGAAAATTGAGGCATGGTAAGCCACTTGGCAAAGACACAGCAGAAAACTGCAACCTAAATTCTGGCACAAGGGTATGCCAATGAGACTCACCTTTCCAAGCATTCAAAATATTTTACACTATAAGAGACCAAGCCTCTCAAAGGTTGGAGGAATAAAGCAGGACCCAAAACATGAGGATTGTTTGACTGTAAAACTGTGAGAGCCTTATCCTTACCCTCTTCAAAACCAGGTTGTTATTTTCTCTACCCCATCCCCATCTCAGGAACACAAGGCACAGGAGAGAAGATCAGGTGAAACTGAGTTATGGACCCCCTTCCCCATTCCCTTTCTCCCTGTACTCTGAGTTTCCAGAATGGAGGGAGACACGCATATAAATCTCCAGTGGGTTCCTCTTTTGGATAAGACTAACTATCTCAAGAGAAAAGGCCTGAAACCTCCAACAAAAAAGTCCCTTGGCCATGTATCACACAATCCTCCAGGTGGCAGTTTCATGCATACTCAAGGAGATTCCAGTCAGATTTTAGTGTCGTCTTCTTAGTAGGAGTGTACAGTAGAGGCATCAGACACATGAGAAAAGGTTCCAAAATGAAAAAAGAAACCATACTTGGTTGGGTGCGGTGGTTCAGCCTGTAATCTCAGCACTTTGGGAGGCCAAGGTGAGGACTGCCTGAGCCTGGGGTTTTGAGACCAGCCTGGGCAACTTCGTGAGATCTCGCCTCTACAGTAAATCACAAAAACTAGCCAGGCATGGTGGCGTGCATCTATAGTTCCAGCTACTTGGAAAGCCGAGGTGGAAAGATTGCCTGATCCCAGCAGGTCAAGACTGTGGTGGCCGTGAGCATGTCACTGCACTCCAGCCTGGGTGACAAGAGTGAGACTCCAATTCAAAAAAAAAAGAAGAGAGAGAGAAAAGAAACCATACTTAACCAAAACAGCAACCACCACAACCAAAATAAGTTTGAAGAAAACAGAAAGCCACAATGACACAGAAGACAAAAAGATAAGGCATTGCAGTCATAAAACCGGAACAACATGCTAAAAAAAAAACCTACATAAATAGACAACTCAGATATCAAGAAAGAGTTCTCTAGAAAAATTAGAGAATTCAACTGAAAAAACTGTGAAAGAAATGTTAGGTAACACTCCCAGAGGGGGCCTCCGGAATGTTAGGTCAGGCCCACTGGGGGTATGGGTGTCTGGTGTGTGATCCGGTACTGTGTGAAAGACGCAAAAAATTGCACAGAAGCTAGATTAGGAAATACAGTTTATTTAGAAAGTCAATTAGAGAGAGAGAAGAAAAAGAGGAGATTCATTTGCACAAAGTAGGGGAGGGGGCCAAAGCCGGGAAACATGGCCTGGTCATAGCTCGAAGAGCACATGGCCACACCATAGCTTAGCAAGGCAGTGGCTGCTGGTTGCTCATGGTTGAGTCCTTTTAATTCTTCCCTTTGATGGGGGAAGGTCGTTAAGGTGACTGAAGGGTGGTCTGCTCCATGTCAGCATGAAGGGGCTGGTAAGCGCAGTTACTGACATCAGGTGATAGACAGGTGGGTGGGTTAGTGATATGATTGCTGCTGTGGTGGTGGGCTAGATGGGAGGAGACAAGGGGAGGGGTTTTTCCTGCAAGAGACCTGTCAGTGTTTCCAATCCACAAGCTCCTTAGCAAAAAGTTTGTCTTATGATCATTTCTATGACTTTGGCCAGCTAAGGGGTGATTTTTTACCTTAGTAATGCAAAGCTGTGAATTGAAAGGTTAGGCTGTCCTTGTCTTGCATCTGATGGAGATTTGCTGAGGGGATGGGGTAGGCTACCAGCTTGGGCTGCAGTAAAATATCTGAATGCTTCCTAAAACCTACCTATTGGAAATTTATCTATCTACGTCTAGCCTGTGCTAGACTCAAAGTGTGTCAGTCTAAGCAAAAATGGCTTTGCTGAGGCAATATGTGGACTAAGTTTATTCTAAAATTCTCGGGGTCCCTCCTTTCCAAAAATATACAGAAGAGGTGAACAATATAGAAGACAAAAAAACTAGGCACTTAATTCAGAAAGCCCAACATCTAATTATTAGAATTTCCAGTCATATTATTGTACTCCCAATAAGTAAAACATATAGTTTCTATTGTACCTGAATCACCAACAAATCTTAGAAATTTCAAAAATAGTAATGAGTGAGGGAAAACTATTCCAATAGAATAAAAAGTAGAAGCAAACCTTAACAAAAAGGAAATTGTGTGTGTGTGTGTGTGTGTGTGTGTGTGTGTGTGTGTGTGTGTGTCTAAGGGTGTGTGAACTCTTTTATTTTGCAGATTTTTTAAGATACTTTTCTTAGAAGAATATACATTTTGACTACTTTCTAGTAGTGTCCCAAAACTTCAAGGTACATCGTGTTGAAAATAAGGAAATTATGGCATACTTAATTGCAGATGAAATTCCCCATTTTCTCAGGGGCAAATGGGGTTTTTGTTGTTTTGCCTTTTGTGCTTTTGATTGTGACCAATTTTTATGGATATTAATGAGAGCTTAGAAACCCAACCATAAAAAAGCATGGAGTCACAACAATGTAGATCAAAGCTTCTGGAGGAGGCAGATTGGTTCTTAATTATTAGCTTACTGTTGCTGCATAACAATGCATTAAATAAGATTAAAGAAAACAAGGCCTACTTGGCAATTTATTTTCTTGACTTGCATTCCACTGTGAAAATAATATCATTGGAAACCATCTTGTCTTTGTTCTCTTTGTCAGAGTTTAAATCACAAAGCTTCTGGGCAAGGCTCTTAGACAACCTCTTCATTGGTTGGAAAGGCAAGGCAAGGCACTGGTTTGCTTAGAGGAAATGCTGGGTTTTCTCTATGTGTGACTAGAAGATTCAGTGATAGCCAACCCCCAGTTTTAATCCTTCTCAGGCATGGTGCATCCCCAGGGGAGTAATTAGCAAACTCAATTCACTTGAAAGTCTATTATACCATTTAGAAATCATTTGCACCATCTTTGCTCTTGGTCTTAGCTCTTTATTTTTCAACATGCAACATGTTAAGATCCCCGTGGGGGAAGTGAGGAAATTCTGAAGCAAACAGAAAAGCAGTGTGGGCTGGCTCTGCCCTAGGATAGCAGCTCAGCTCTGCAATACCACCTCTTCCCTATTTTATCTCTGAGACTGCTATTCCCAGTCACTTGGCCCAGGCTCCCCTTGCCACTCACATTCACCATCTGCGACCAGTCTACCCAGCCAGTCTGATGAGTTTACATCAGTTCTTTCCATATCGAGTTCTACCACATTTGAGGTTCCTTTGACCATCAAGGCCACGGTTCAAATGCCTAGGAAGACAATGCAGGGGTTCCATGTTGGTGATCTAGTGCAGTGCCTACGCCTCACATGATGAGGCAAACCTTGCTCGGCTCCAGCCAGGGTAGCCATGCTAGAATGCCAGCTTACTTTTGCTAGACCTTTTAGTTCTTGAAAAGAAATGAGCAATTGAGAATTTTTTGTAAACTCTCTCTCGATTTTGAGGACTACACTCTGACCTTTGTCTCTTGTCCAAATTCTTAACTAAGAGGCTTGAGGAGTCACGCCTGATAAGGACTTATCAGATAGGGTTTTATTACTCTAATACCCTACATAATGAAGTTTGTTTTCTAACCTGACTCTGGCATAACATCACACAACAGGTGAAGAAGGAAATCAAAGTATTTTATGACCCTGCAAAGCTGTCTCTTGGGCACTCCCAGACTCCAGGTACCTTTTAAGAACTTCACCTAGTCTCTCTGAAGTCTACCACCTATAGGACTTCATCTGTATAATAAAAAATCTGAATTTTTTCCACCCCTCTTATCTCAACAAGACATCTCCTCTACTGATTTCTAAAATTTCTTAGATAGAATCTACAAATTGTGAGTCAGGAAATATTTAATCACCTTCAAACTGCAAGCTCCCTCTTGGAGATGTCCCACCTTTCTGGGCTGAACAAATGTAAATCTCACATGTATTGATTTATGGTTTTTCTTTTTTTGTAACTTCTGCTTCTTTAAAATGTATATAACCAAATGCAGTTCAACCACCCCAGACACATGCTCTCAAGACTTCTTGGGCCTATGTCTCAGGCCTGGTCACTCACATTTGGCTCAAAATACATCTCTTCAAGAATATTTGGGTGAACTTGGAATTTTTGTGCCATGAATTTTTTATTTTGGGGGGAAGTTTTGTTTATTAGTTTTTAGAACTGGGCCTCACTATGTTGCCCAGGCTGATCTTGAACTCCTGGCCTCAGTTGATTCTCTGACCTCAACCTCCTGTGTAGTTAGAATTACAGGTGTGAGCCACAATGCCTGGCAATTCTCTAATGTGTATATATATATTTTGTATTTTTATTTTATTTTAATTTTTGAGTCGCTCAGTCTGAGGTGCAGTGGCATGCTCATGGCCACCATAGCCTCGAACTGCTGGGCTCTGGGGAAACTTCTGCCTCAGTTTTCCAAGTAGCTGGAACTACCGGCACTGCTACCACACCCGGCTAATTTTTGATTTGTTTTAGAAAGGAGGTCTAACCAAGTTGCCAAACCCGCAAGCTCAGATTGTCAAGCTAAGTTGCCAAACCATGGGCTCAGGCAATCCACTCGCCTCGGCCTCCCAAAGTGCTGGAATATAGACTTGAGCCACCGCCCCTGGCCAATTCTCTAAATTTTTAAAGAATGGATTAATTATTTTAAAAACACTGGCCAAGTAAGACTGAATTGTCAGATCAGATTTGGCCTCGGGTTGCCAATTTGCTCCCATAGGTTTCATAGGAAAATCACCCCTCCAGTTCAGGCTGGGTGGCTCAACCTGTAATACCAGCACTTTGGGAGGCCAAGGCGAATGGACTGCCTGAGCCTGGATTGCCTGAGACCGCGGGTTCGAGACCAGCCCCGGCAACATGGCGAACCCTCATCTCTACAATAAATAAAAAAAATTAGCCAGCGTGGTAGCGTGCGCCTGTAGTTCTGGCTACTTGAAAGGCTGGGGTAGAAGAATCACCGTGGCCCAGAAGGTCAACACTGGAGTGCCATGAGTGTGCCAGGGCACTCCAGCCTGGGCAACAGAGTGATACTCCAACTCAAAAAAAAAAAAAAAAAAAAAAAATCCCCCCTACCCCGCCCCCCAAAAGAGGGGAGGGAACAGTTCATGGGTCCATAGGCAAATACATCTGGGACTGCTGCATACTATACACCTCTTAGATATTTGCATTAATACCTTACAGTCTTGTAGTTTTTAAAGCACACAAACGTCTGTTTAATTCAGCATTCCTAAAGTTTATTTAGCTCTCTAATTCCTTCTTCCCGAATATCTTTTTATGACTGGCATTTTTCTTACACCTCTAATCTGAGGTAGACAAAGCTACAAAGTATCCAACCATCAATTACATATCTGTAAAAAATTGAATTTCAGCAGGAAGACTATGAAAACAATTCAGTATAGAATGAAACAAAGACGGATAGTTGAGTTTAATCCACATGCATCAGATGAGGTGGGAGCTACCCACATCTATGGGGTCTGGCATGACATAGTAATTTCTTAGTGATTCAGTATCTCTTAACCTTGGGAAGATTTAGTGTTAAAAACAGAAATGTTAGCCGGGCTCGGTGGCTCAGCCTGTAATCCCGCGCCTTTGGGAGGCTGAGGTGAGTGAATTGCCTGAGCCCGCGGGTTCGAGACGCCCCTGGGCAGCAAGACCTCATCTCTACAATAAATAAAAAAATCAGCCGGGCGTGGTAGCGCGCACCTGTAATTCCGGCTACTAGGAAGGCTGAGGCGGAAGGATCGCCGGAACCCAGCAAGTCGAGCTGCGGTGGCCGGGAGCGGCCACTGCACTCCAGTCTGGGCAACATAGTGAGACTCCAACTCAAAAAAAAAAAAAAAAACCAGAAATGTTTAAGAGACTCAAATTCCACAGTACTTGTATTTTTGTTTTGATGAGCTTGTATGATATTAGCATTTCAATATACTTGTTATATGAAGAGAATCTGGCATACTAAAGTAACAAAATAGTTTTGTTATTTTAACTTAAAATGAATAATTGATTTAAATTTGTGATTTTAAATTGAAATGTTATTGTTCTCAAATGGCACTGAAATTTTTTACAAAGAGCTTAAGTTTACTCTGTATAGATGTTTAAATCACTATATTCATAAGAATTACTAGTATTTTGGAAGTATTTTTGTTATCAAATAAAATTCTTTAAAAGGAAAAGAAATAAATTATAAATGCAGTTTAAAATGTTTTAAAATATTTAAGTTTTGAATGGACTTAAATACTAATCTTTAAAAATGGTTGTTAGATGAAATGATACATCTGAAACTTGCTTCAAAATAATCAGGAATGGAAGGAGTGATGGAGATTTAAATGAAACATGATTGGCTGGTGATTAACTGGTAATTTTTGAAATGATGATGAGCACATGGATGTTTACAATGCTTTTTCACTATTTTTGTGTCTATTTAAAAATTTCTGTAATATAATTTAAAAAAATAATTGCTAAACATTTGCTACATCAAAAAATATATTTGTAATTTTAAAATGCCATGCATCTTATAACAGACAACAGTACTTGTTGAATGCATTCCTGACTGACTGAATGAGCGAATGAATAAATGATATGATAACCCTCTAAAGTGAAGTATTATTATTCCCTTTTCACAGATACAAAAACAAAGCTAAGGTCAACTGAAGTTAAGAAAGCTGTTCTTGATTTCTTGACTCTTAGCTTCATGAAGGTGAAGACTGTGCATTTAAGTAAATCTTACAACATGTGAAACTAGGAATTTCAAACACATTAGGAAGAGAGTCATGCATGGAGTCATGGAGACATACAGAAACTCAGACCTTCCCCATAAAGATTTTAATCTCACTTACAACTCATTTACAAAACATAACAGTCCATCTTCTCTGAGAGATTAGTCTTGTCTCCAAACAAACAAGGAACAGCATTAAGATACTGAATGGAATCCTGTATTGAATCACAAGCAAGTGGCCCTGAGCAGAAAAACAAAATGTATTTTTCCTCTCTCAGAAATAACTAACTTAGGAAACAGTGCGGGAACACTCATGCCTATTTGCAGCTCATGGTTTGTTTTTAGGGCATTAAAAATATTCACAAGTCAAAGCAAAAACCGCTCTTCTGCAGCCTTATAACTTTCTTCAGTTGTGATGCAGTGTGCTCACTAAGAAGCAGGGAATAACACTTGAGTGATGACATTAGGGGATGTTAGAAAAATCTTTTCTATTTGAGCAAAACTCAAAAAAGTCTATCATGGCAGCAGGTTGCAAGGCTATGGTCATGGATAAGGAAAAGAGTGTTGTGGAACAAAAGCTCTTACTTTCATCGTCATAAAAAGTTCAAATGGTTTTGGAACTTTTGGTAAGAGCTTCCCATATCTCATAAGTGATCCCTTCCCACAGAAGAAGCACACATCTGAGAATTCTCAAATATTTACGCAGTGGTGGGAGGTAAGAGGTAGCAGTTGTGGAGGACTAGTAGTTGAAGGGACAAAAAATATGTTAAGTACAAGAAAGGTGAACAGATATGCAATAACAATCTGAATTAACAGGTAAAGAATAAAAAATTTAAAATCTTCACAGATATGAAATTTTAATAGTAATACAGATGGAATTTCAAATCATTAGCAAAAAAATGAATGAGTCAATAGATGATGCTTACGGCAGCTGAACCAAGAGATGGGTTCCATGGGCTTTCACTTTCCTATCATTGCAAATTCTCCATCAGACCTCATTCTTTGATGTAGAAAATAACATTATCTTAAATTAGTATAAAGGGTTATGCAAACACAGAGGCTCATGGCTCTCCTAGTGTAATATTATTATCCCAAGACCTACCCATTTAGAAATGCTGGAGTCACTATTGGGTGTCAAAACAGACTATGGCCAGATGCCCTGTTAATTTTTTTTTTTTGTAGAGTCGAGTTCTCACTATGATGCCTAGGCTGTTATTTAATTCCTGGGTTCAAGCAATCCTCCCATCTCATCCTCCTAAAGTGCTGGAATTACAGGTGTTGAGTTACCACACTCAGCCTAAATGTTTTATTACATGTATAATTAGTTTTATAATTATAATTTAAAATGTATATACTTATAGGTAAAGATAGACAATAGGTAGATAGACACAGATATCTATAGATAGATTGATAGAGATATAGAGATAGAGACAGGTAAAGACAGATAGTGCTCTATCTTTATCTTCATCCATCTTATCTATTTCTATCTATGTAGTTAGAGATGGATATAGAGGTCAGGTAGATATAAAATATAGTGGGCCGGTAATAGAATACCAGTTGCAGAGACTTCAGATTTTGATTTTCTAATTCTTCAAAATATTTCAAGTTATTTATACCTTCATGCAAATTAAATTCACAAATCTTTATTGAGGCCTGGTCATGTGAAAGAAATTAAGGTGATACAAATATGTATGTCATTGTTTTTAAAAGTATTACATTCACTTATGAGTAAAAAATTAATTTCAACAAAACAATACCACCCATCCTTTTGAAGTAACACTGTTAATCTGAATTTAATTGGTTTGAAATTGTTTTTACTTGGCTTGATAAAATCTATTTTGCATTGCAGTTGTATACAAACTTTAAAGAAAATAAATGTAAATGGAGTTTTATATTTGTACATTTTTTAGTATCTCTAATGTAAAATTTTTGTTTATATTTATTTATAATAAAAGAACTTAAGACTCAGTCGGGAGTTATGGAAATTTTATTCCTTTAAAAGTTATCAGTAGATGACACAAGTTTGAGAAACTCTGCTTTTAAGGGAGATTTCAAATAAAAAACCAAGTGAGGTCATGGAGTAATACTGACTTAGAGTCAGAACTAGGTTAAGGTCTTGGCTTTTCCACTAAATGTCTTTGTGACCTTGAGTCAGTCCCTTTCCCTCTCTGGGCTTCAGTGTCTTTACTGGCAAGTGAGAGTGTTGGATCTCATGACGTTTACAGATCATTCCAGCAATGTCCTTCTGAGATCCTAGATTGAACAATATGTGGTGAATTCCAAAACCTTTATGGGGGAGGAAAGAAAATCCGGAAGTCCAAGTGTCACATTGCCCCCTTCTGGACCTTTGTAGTATCTACATAAATGAGATTAAAAAACATAAACCTAGATGAACATGCTGAGATATCATGACCCAATAGCCCAATTCCTTTTTTCCCCTCTCAAACAACTTAGGGAGTCATATTTGAAAGTGTTCTCCTAGAAATGTTAGAAGATAATCCAGTAAAGGAGAAAGGGCAAAGGGTAACAAAAGAGTAGATGGGTTGACATGGAAGATTGAGCTGGATTCAGAAGAGTTTTACATACAGTTTTATCTCCATGTATTCCCTCATATGAGAAATGTTATTGGCTATCCTTTATCAAGTGCCTACTATGCACCAGGAACCAATTATTTTGTTTGTTTGTTTGAACCAATTCTTTAAAAATCCTCCCAACAACTCTTCCATCGAGGCATAGACCTGAATGGCTCAAGCAATCCTGAATGGCACCTGCTTATTCCCACAATTTCACCCCTTTTCCTCTTTGTCTAAGTCTTCCCCATCCTGTGTTATGGCTTCTGTGCCATTGCTTTCTAGACGCCTTCTTTGATTACTCCAGACCACACTGATATTTCCCTCTGTTGTTATCCTGTGGGACTTGAGATCTGCATTCTACAACCTGGTCTTTGACTTGATGTTCTTTCTATTTCATTTGTTTGCATCAAGCCTCTTCACAAATTGTCCTTAAGAGCAATGTCCATGCACTGAGGTGTCTGTTCACTCACTATAATCCCCATCACTAGCACCGTCCTGAGTACATTGTACTTGACACACAGAAGATGACTTTATCTTCACCCATGTCCCTCTTTGGAGGAAATTACCAGTCCTTTGGTGGGTAATCTCTCATATTTACTTTAAAGTGGGAGAACCAAACTTCTGATTTTCTTTTCCAGACTTGCTCCTCTCACAGTTTTTCCCCATTAGTAAATTAGTAAATGGCAACACATCCTTCAAAAACCCTCACTCCTCTTTTTCCCTCAGCGAATCCTACAGGCTCTACCTTCAAAATATATCCAGAACACCACTTCTTATCATCATGTTTAAGCCACCATCAACTTTTGATCAGATTACAATTATAGCCTCTGCAGCTGGTCTCGGAGCTTCTGTCCTTGCCTGCCTCTTGCCACCTCTAACAGGAAGATCCTACTTAAAAATGTCAGACCATGTTACTTTTTATTTATTTATTTATTTTTGTAGAGCCAAAATCTCATTATGTTGTCCAAGCTGGTCACGAACTCTTGGACTTAGGAGATCCTCCAGCCTTGACCTCGTTAAGTGCTGGGATTACAGCTGTTAGCCACTATGCCCAGTTTCATTTATCTTTTTCAAACAACCCCATAGCTCCCATAGATTCCCCCCTCCCCCACAAATAAATTCCTAGCTTCTGGCAAGTAAGAATTGAAGAAAACTTCCTTAATCTTAAGAATATGAATATCTATAAAAAAAACATCAAGCAAAGATACCTAATGTTGAAATATTTCCCTTTGAGTTCAAGAACAAAGGTGTTTACTTACCACCAGTTGTGTTAGTGTTATACTAAACACTGCAAGAGTTCCTCTAAAGGGATAAGGGGGACAAATTTGACTACATAATAGATCTAAACTTTTCTATAGTAAAAGACTATCAATAATTTGCATTTAAAAAAATAAAATAAATTGGGAGGAAATACTTCTAATGCTTATACATGTCAATAGGTCAATATCCATTTATGAATAAAAATTGTTACAGGTCAATAAGCACAAGGTAACCCAATCACAAAATGAATGAGAATGAATGAGCATGAACAGGAAGCACATAGAGGAAATGCATGAGACTTATAAACATGCAATGATTTCCCATCTTATTAATATTCTTAAAAACATAAAGAAACAAAAAGATAATCTATCCCCAGAAAAATAAATGAAACCCAAACTCCTTACCATGATGATTGTGTCTCATCTGGTCATTACCTACTTCTGTTACTTCATGGTACTCTACTTTCACTTGACTGCTTTATTTTCTGTCCTTCAAACATATCAAACTGGTGCCCATTGTAAAGCTTATGCTCTGGTTGTTCCTTCTATCTAGAACACTCTTATCTCAGCTCTTTCATGGTTGGCTTTTATTCAGCTACCTCTTCAAATCCTACCTCTGAAAGGTATTCTCTGACTACCTGAAATGACCAAAATTCTATACTGTATCTTTCTAATCTATAGAAACTTTCATGATGCTGCTGTTGGACATAATAAAACCAACTAGGAACAGTCTTTAATTAGTGCTGTGAGTGGCTCATACATTCACATTAGAAACATGATCTCTAGTGCCTCTGACTCCTGAGCCCATTGACCTGCCAATGTGATTTCAGGCAGGAATTAATTCATATCAACCTATTTTGAAACAGAAGCATCTGCTTTCCTTCCCTCTGAATTATCCATTCAGGAGTGCAATGGCTTTCTGCCTATCAGATTTTCCTCTCTTTTATGGTAACTTCTGGAATGGAGTTGGTTTTTCAAAGACAGAAAACAGCTCTTTGTCATGGTAATCATTTAACAAAAGGAAACAAACATTCATAAGTAGAGAGTTGTTGGTTCTTAATGGCTATATAATTCACACATACATAAATGGCTGATATTTTGAAGATGTCTTGGCAGTACAGAAAATAAATCTAAAATTTTATCAAAATCTACTGGATAACTTCAATTAACTATTCTGGTCATTGTTTAATAATTATTAGTATATTAATAATAGCTAGCTCTCATATAACACATTTTATGTGGTAGACACTATTCTAGATGCTTTGTGTGTATGAGCCTTTAATCCTTACAAGAATTCTAGAGGAAGGTTCTAATATCTCAATTTTACAGAATAGGTAGCCTTTGTCAACACAGGGAGATGGTATGCCATGTGTCTCCACCCAGCTGGGATTCCAGGACTTGCAGGGAGGCCCCAGTCTCAGGGCTCTTAAGCACCACAATGTGCTATATAGTTATATCAAGAATGTTTTTATTTTATTTTATTTTATTTATTTTTTGAGTTGGAGTCTCATTCTGTCGCCCAGACTGGAGTGCGGTGGCCACTCCCGGCCACCGCAGCCTCGACCTGCTGGGCTCCGGCCATTCTTCTGCCTCAGCCTTCCGTGTAGCTGGAACTACAGGCGCATGCTACCACGCCCAGCTAATTTTTTGATTTATTATAGAGATGAGGTCTTGCTGCCCAGGCGGGTCTCGAACCCGCAGGCTCAGGCAATCCACTCACCTCAGCCTTCCAAAAGCGCAGGATTACAGGCTGAGCCACCGAGCCCAGCTTCAAGAATGTTTTTATATCAAAGTAATTTTTTTTTAATGTCTGGGATTTGATATTTGGTGTAAGGAAAGTTGAACACTTTGTTATATGCCATCTCTAACCTGGGACAAAACAAGCTTTCAATAAATGTTTGTGTGATGAATGAATGAGTGAATAAATGTGGAATATCACAGACTTTCTCTCAGTTGCTCTAGTCTATTACCAATAGTTTTCTTTGCCTTCTTCTCACTGCCTACCAAGGAAGACCAATTAGAATAGCAGCAGACTTATCTATAGAAACACTTCAGTCTGGGAGAGCTTGGAGTACAATTTCAAAGTTCTCAAAGATAAACAATTTCAACCAAGAATTATCTACCCAGTTAAACTAAGTTTCATCAATGATGGATAATTAAAATCCTTCCCAGACATTCAATCCCTAAGAGATAAGCTGCCTCCAGACCAGTTCTGCAATAAAGCAGAGATTAAAAGATACCTGGAAACAAATGAAAATGAAGAAATATCTTACCAAAATCTCTGGGATGCCATGAAAACTCAGAGGGGAATTCATATCTCTATGAATACACATGAAGAAAATGGAAAGATCACAAGTTAACAGACTAACAAATCTCCCAAGGAAGCTGGAAAAGCAAGACCACCAAAATCCTAACTACAGCGGAAGAATACAGGTCACCAAAATAAAAGCCCAAATTTGAGACATAGAAGACAAAAGTATAATACAAAAAAATCAATGAAACCAAAAGTTGGTTCTTTGAAAGGATAAACAAGATTGATGGACCCCTAGCTAGACTGACCAAGAAAAAGAGAGAAAAAGCAAATAAACACAATCAGAAATGCAAAAGATGAAATCACAACTGACACCAAAGAAATACAAAAGATTATGTACATCTATATGGAAACAAATGTGAAAACCTAAATGAAATGGAGTACTTTCTTACATCATACAACCTCTCCAGGTTGAAACAAGAAGACATTGAGACCATAAATAGACAAAAAAACAACTCAGGAAATCAACTATGTCATAAGAAAACTACCTACAAAAAAAAAATCCTGGACCAGATGGCTTTCTAGGAGAATTCTACAAAACATACAAGGAGGAGCAGAAACCAATCCTATTGAAAGTAGTCCAGGCTGGACTCGGTGGCTCAGCCTATAATCCCAAAGTGCTGGGAACCTGAGGTGAGTGGATTGCCTGAGCCTGCAGGTTTGAGACCAGCCCGGGCAACTTGGAGAAACTTCGTCTTCACAATAAATCAAATATTAGCTGAACATGGTAGCACACACCTGTAGTTCCAGCTGCTTGGAAGACTGAGGTGGAAGGATCACTGGAGACTAGCAAGTGGATGCTTGGGTGACTGTGAGTATGCCACTGCACTCCAGCCTTGGCGATGGAGTGAGACTCCCACTTAAAAAAAGAAAAAAAAGTATTCCAAGCATCAAGAAAGATGGAACTCTCCCCAGTCATTTTATAAAACTAACATCACTCTGATACCCAAACAGGGTAAAGATCCAACAAGAAAGAGAACTACAGGCCAATATCCTTGATGAACGTGGATGCTAAAATTCTCAACAAGATTCAAGCAAACCAGAACCAACAGCACATCTCAAAAATCATCCAACATGACCAAGTAAGCTTCATCCCTG
This sequence comes from Carlito syrichta, assembly GCF_000164805.1. NCBI lineage: Eukaryota > Metazoa > Chordata > Mammalia > Primates > Tarsiidae > Carlito > Carlito syrichta. The sequence goes on along the minus strand of NW_007259103.1, from coordinate 166,293 downwards.
GGATGCAGGGCTGGTTCAATATCTGCAAGATCATAAGTGTATTAAATACATCAACAGATGTAAAAACAAAAAACCACATGATTATATCATTAGATGTAGAAAAAGCTTTTGATAAAATCTAGCACCCTTCTTGATAAAAATCTTCAAACATTTAGGCATAGATGGAACATACCTCAAAATAGTAAGTGCCATCTACAAGAAACCCACAGAAAATGTACTGCTAAACAGACAGAAATTGGAACCATTTCCCTTAAAAACAGGAACAAGACAAGAATCTCTACTCTTATCCCTCTTATTCAACATAGTATTGGAAGTCCTAGCTAGAGCAATCAGACAAGAGAAGGAAATCAGGGGTATCCAAATAGGAAAAGAGGAAGTCAAGTTATCCCTCTTTGCAGATGACATGTTTCTATACCTCGAAAACCCAACAGAATCTGTCAAAAACCTCCTTGCACTGATAAAGAACTTTGGCAAAGTCTCAGGGTATAAAATAAATGTGCAAAAGTCAGTCGCTTTCCTAAACACCAACAATAAACAAACAGAAATCCAAATAAAAAGCACAGTCCCATTCACAATAACCATACAAAAAATGAAATACTTTGGCATCTTCCTAAGCAGAGAAGTCAAAGACATTTACAATGAAAACTACAAAACACTGCTCAAAGAAATCAAAGATGACACAAACAGATGGAAAAATATTCCATGCTCATGGATTGGAAGAATCAACATTGTTAAGATGTCCATCCTACCCAAGGCAATCTACAGATTTAATGCAATGCCCATTAAATTACCAGCAGCATTCTTCTCAGACCTGGAAATGACAATACAGAAATTCATATGGAAACACAAATGACCACGAATAGCCAAAACAATCCACAGCAAAAGAAAAAAAGAGGGAGACATCTTTAAGTTTTATTTTAAGTTTAATTTTAAACTTTAAGTTTTATTTTAAAGTTACAATAATCAAAACAACCTGGTATTGGTACAAGAATGGCATATAGACCATTGGAACAGGATAGAGATTCCAAAAGCAAAACCTCAATTTCTTTTTTTTTTTTTTGAGTTGGAGTCTCACTCTGTCGCCCAGACTAGAGTGCAGTGGCCGCTCCCAGCCACCGCAGCCTCGACCTGCTGGGCTCCTGCGATCCTTCCTCCTCAGCCTTCCAAGTAGCCGGAATTACAGGCATGCGCTACCACACCCAGCTGATTTTTTGATTTATTGTAGAGATGAGGTCTCGCTGCCCAGGCGGGTCTCGAACCCGCGGGCTCAAGCAATCCACTCACCTCAGCCTCCCAAAGGCGCGGGATTACAGGCTGAGCCACCGAGCCCGGCTAAAACCTCAATTTCTTAACCAACTCATCTTCGACAAAGCCTCTACCATCAACAACTGGGAAGAGGAGAACCTATTCAGTAAATGGTGCTGGGAAAACTGGTTGACCACATGCAGAAGATTAAAACGAGACCTCTACCTATCACCATACACAAAAATCTACTCTAAATGGATCAAAAACCTAAATGTAAAACCTCAAACTAAACCTTAGAAAATACAGGAGACATCCTTACGGAAATCGGAACTGCCAACCAATTCCTGATCAAAACCCCAAGTGCCCATACCATAAGAGATAAGATAGACAAGCGGGACCTCATCAAACTGACTAACTTCTGCAAAGCCAAAGAAACCCAAAGAGAGTAGGAAGACAGCCCACAGAATGGGGAAAAATATTTGCCAACTGTATATCTGACAAAGGCTAGCATCTAGGATCTACAAGGAACTCACATACCCCACCCCCCAATAAAACAGCCCCATTACAAAGCGGGCATTGATACCCAAACCAGGTAAAGATCCAACAAAGAAAGAGAACTTGAATGAATAGACACTTCTCAAAAGAAGACACACGAGCAGCCAACAGATACATGAAAAAATGCTCAACCTCACTAGTCATCAAAGAAATGCAAATTAAAACCACATGGAGGGGCCAGGCTCCCATAAGACCCCACTATGCCTCCCCTGAAAATATACCTGGAGGAACTCAAATCACTCTATGAAAAAGATATCTGCACATGCAGGTATTGCAGCATTATTCACAACAGCAAAAACATGGAACCAACCATGCTGCCCATCGAAAGAGGACTGGATAAAAAAAAATGTGGTACAAATACTTGATGGGATACTGCCAGGATAGAGCTGGGGCAGGATTGACAGTAGTGGGAAACTTCCAGGGGAGGAGGGGCACACCTCATCAACAAGGGTAACTGCATAATGAACATTTGTATACCTAATCCTGAACTGTACCCCACATATTAAAAAAAAAAAAGCTAAAATTATAAAACTCTCAGAAGAAAGCCTGGGAACCCAGGAAATTGGCTCCATCATAAGAAGTCCTGGACGAGATGGCTTTCCAGCAGAGTTCTACAAAACATACAAGGAGGAGCTGATACCAATCCTATTGAAAATATTCCAAGAAATTGAGAAACACAAAACTCTCCTCAAATCATTTTATGAAACTAACATCACACTGATGCCCAAACTGGGTAAAGATCCAACAAAGAAAAAGAACTCAGGCCAATATCTAGATGAACATAGATACAAAAATACTCAACAAAAGTCTAGCAAATCAGATCCAACAACACATCTCAGAAATCATCCGCCATAACCAAGTAGGCTTCATACCCAAAATGCAGGACTGGTTCAACATCCACAAGACCATAAACGTAATTGCATACATCAATAGATATAAAAATAGGAATCACATGATTATATTATCATATGCAGAAAAACCTCTTAATAAAAGCCAGCATTCCTTATTGATAAAGACCCTTGAACATCTAGACATAGAGGGAACATGCCTTAAAATAATAAGAGCCATCTACGATAAACCCACAGCCAACATATTGCTAAATGGACAAAAATTGGAAGCATTTCCCCTGAAAATCCGAAAAAGACAAGACTGCCCACTTTCACCCCTCCTGTTCAACATAGTGTTGGAAGTCCTAGTTAGAGCAATCAGACAAGAGAAAGAAATCAGGGGTATCCAAAAAGGAAAAGAGGAAGTCAAGGTATCTCTTTGCTGACGATGTTTCTATACCTTGACAATCCAAGAGAATCTGTCAAAAACCTTTTTGCACTGAAAAAGGATTTTGGCAAAGTCTCAGCATACAAAATCAATGTGCAAAAGACAGTCACATTCTTTTTTTTTTAATTTTTTTTGAGTTAGAGTCTCACTCTGTCACCCAGACTGGAGTGCAGTGGTACGTTCCCAGCCACTGCAGCCTCGACCTGCTGGGCTCAGGCGATCCTTCCGCCTCAGCCTTCCAAGTAGCTGGAACTACTGGCACGCGCTACCACGCCTGACTAATTTTTATTTATTGTAAAGACAAGGTCTTGCCAAGTTGCCAGGGTGGGTCTCCAACCCGCAGGCTCAGGCAATCCACTAGCCTCAGTCTCCCAAAGTGTTGGGATTACAGGCTGAGCCACCGATCCCGGTGACAGTCACATTCTTATACACCAACAACAAACAGGCAGAGAACCAAATAAAAAGCACAATCCCATTCACAATAACCACAAGAAGATGAAATATCTCAGCATTTTCCTAACCAGAAAAGTGAAAGACTTGTACAACGAAAACCATAATGCACTGCTCAAAGAAATTAAAGATGGTACAAACAAATGGAAAAATATTTCATATTCATGGATTGGAAGAATCAACATTGTTAAGATGGCCACACTACCAAAGGCAATCTACATATTTAACACAATACCCATTAAATTACCGGCATAATTCTTCTCAGACCTGGAAACAACAATACAGAAATTCATATGGAAAAATAAATGACCACGAATAGCCAAAACAATCCTCAGCAAAAGAAATAAAGTGAGAGGTATCACACTTCCAGACTTTCAACTTTATTATAAGGCTACAATAATCAAAATAGCCTGGTATTGGTACAAGAACAGGCATATAGACCAATGGAACAGGATAGAAATTCCAAAAGCAAAACCTCAATGTCTCAACCAGCTCATCTTCGACAAAGCCTCCACTAACAATCACTGGGGAGGGCAGAACTTATTCAGCAAATGATGCTGGGAAAACTGGCTGACCATATGCAGAAGATTAAAACAAGACCCCTACTTTTCACCATACACAAAAATCAACTCTAAATGGATCAGAGACCTAAACGTAAAGCCTCAAACTATAGGAACCTTAGAAAATGCAGGGGACATCCTTATGGAAATTGGAACTGGAAACCAATTCCTGATCAAAACCCCAAATGCCCACACCATAAGAGATAAAATAAACAAGTGGAACTTCATCAAACTGAAAAGCTTCCGCAAAGTCAAAGAAACCATCATGAGAGCAGGGAGACAGCCCACAGAACGGGAAAAAATATTTGCCAACTATATATCTGACAAAGGCCTAACATCTAGGATCTACAAGGAACTCAAACACACCGAAAAGAAAAAAACAAACAGCCCTATTAAAAAGTGGGCAAAAGATTATGAATAGACACTTCTCAAAAGAAGACATACTAGCAGTCAACAGATACATGAAAAATTGCTCAGCTTCATTAATCACCAAAGAAATGCAAATTAAAACCACACGGAGATACCACCTAACTCCTGTCAGGATGACCATCATCAATACCTCAAAAAACAACAGATGCTGGAGAGGATGCGGGGAAAAGGGAACACTTCTACACTGTTGGCAGGAATGTAAACCAGTGCAACCTCTGTGGAAAACAGTGTGGCGATTTCTAAAAGATCTAAAAATCAGCCTCCTATATGATCCAGCAATACCCCTTCTGGGAATATATCCAGAAGAACTCAAATCACTCTATGAAAAAGATAGATATGCATGTTTATTGCAGCATTATTCACAACAGCAAAAACATGGAACCAACAGTGCTGTCCATCGAAAGGGGACTGGATTTAAAAAAACATACACATGATGAAATATTATGCAACCATAAAGAAGGACAAAATCATGAACTTTGCAGCAACTTGGATGGATTTAGAGTCTATAATACTCAGTGATCTATCACAGAAACAAAGAACTGAGTGCCACATGTTCTCACTCAAAAGCAGACCCTGAACTATTATCATAATACTATAAGAAAGGGATTGGCAGTAGTGAAAAACTGCCAGGGGAGGAAGTGGGGAAGCACCCTTCATCAATAAGTTTCCCTTATCTCAAACCAGGTGAAGTGGGGACCAAAGTGAGGTCCAAACTACCTGTACGATGACTATTTGTATACCTAACCCTGAATTGTATCTAACCCTGAATTGTACACAGAAAGCATAGGCATAAATCTTCACAATCTTAGATTAGGTAGTAGTTTCTTAGATATGACATAAAAAATATAAGCAATAAAAGAAATAGTAAATGGGGTATCATCAAAATTTAAAACATTTATGCTTCAAAGGACACCACCAAGAAAGTGAAAAGAAACTGGGCATGGTGGTACCTGTCTATAGTCCTCCCTCTTCGAGAGGCTGAGGCAGGAGGATTGCTTGAGCCCAGCCTAGGCAACATAGTAAGACTCTGTCTCTTAAAAAAAAAAAAAAAAGTGAAAAGATAACTTGCAGAACAGAAAAAAAATTGTAAATTGTGTGTCTTATATCTACAATCTATAAACAACACAACTCAATTATTTAAAAAAATTTTTAATTGGCAAAGGGTCTGAACAGACATTTCACCAGATAATATATACAAATAGATAATAAGCACATATTTCAATATATTTATCCACCAGGGAATGCAAAGTCACAATACGATACCACTTCACAACCACTAGGATGACCAGAATCTAAAAGATAGATAATAACAAGTGTTGGTAAGAATGTAGAGAAACTGAAACTCTTATACACTGCTGTTGGTAATATGATGTGGTGCAGAACTTTGGAAAACCATGGATCAGTTCTTTACACAATTAACATCAAGTAATCATATAATCTGGCAATCCACACCCAGATATCTGCCCAAGAGAAATGAAAACATATGTCCACACAAACACTTGTACACGAATGCTCATGGTAGCGTTATTTATAGTAGCCAAAAAGAGGAAACCATGCAATACCCAACAACTGATGAATGGATAATAAATGTGGTCTATGCATACAATGAGATATTATTTAGCAATAAATAATAATAGCAATAAGAAGAAACACCTTAACCATGTTTTTGGATTAAATAGAACCTTCTGATCCAAAACATTCATGCTCCCCTTCCAGCTTCACATCTCTGCCCACATCTTCCGTTCAGCTTATATTCGTAACAGCCATCTCCACTTTTAGACTTTTATTTAGAGCCTACCTACGGTCTTTACCCAAGCTGTACAAAATGACTAGAACAAAGAATTACATGATTGTAGAATGCTAGAAATGGAAGACACCTCAATGCTCCTCTCCTTCCACCTCTTCATTTTGTGGATTAGAAAGCGAAGATCAGGGAGGTTACCTGATGTGTCCACAGTTACTAAAATACTTTGTCCTTGCTCACTTCCTCCAAAAAGCTTTCATGTATTAAGTGGCAAAATTTCTTTATCTTTCTGCCCAATCTCAGATAACTTTCGTTATTGCGCTACTGAAAGGTATCACATACACTGAGATTCACATGTAAGCCTGGGCAACATAGTGAGACAAAAAATAAGAAAATTCGACCAGGTGTGGTAGTGTGTGACTATAGTCCCAGTTACTTGGGAGACTGAGGCAGGATAATTGCTTGAGCCCAGGAGTTCAAGGCTGCAGTGAGCTATGATCATGCCACTGCACTGCACTCTGGACTGAGTGACAGAGCAAGACCCTGTCTCTATGAGCAGAGAGAGAGAGAGAGAGATATTCACATTTAAATGCAAATCCTGCATCTGAGAGGGAAAAAAGGCAACTCTCTCATCCTCACAGTTGCTGCATCTGATTTCTCTGCTACTGTATCTTTTCTTCCCTCTATTGTCAATGAACAACAGTTCAAAATTCACAGGAGGTTCACTAGGACCAGCCATGAACAAACACAGTGACACAGTGACAAACTCACTGGTTTCCATAGAGAACATTCTCTGAATTCACCTCACAAAAAACCATTCCTAAGGTCTTCAGAAAAAAAATAAGTCCATATAAAACATAGTATTTTAAAATGCTACTCAGGAAATAAAATGAGAATGAAAAGATCAAAAGAGTGAGTTGCTTTTTTTTGAGTCAAAAATCTCACTCTGTCGCCTAGGCTGGAGTGCAATGGCATGATCACAGCTACTGCAGCCTCAATCTGCTGTGCTCAGGTGATACTTCCACCTCAGCCTTCCAAGTGGTTTGAAACTACAGGTGTGCACCACCACACTGGCTAATATTTTGATTTATTGTAGAGATGAATTCTCACCATGTTGCCCAGGCTGCCAGGCTGGTCTCGGATCCCTGGGCCCAGGCAATCCTCTTGTCTCCGCCTCCCAAAGTGTTGGGATTTCAGGTATGAGCCACGAAACCTGACCAAGTGTGTTGCTTTTTTAAAGTCAAAGAAAATATTCATCTTCATGGGAAACAGAAAAACCTCTGGGGAGGCAGGAAATTCATAAATCATGTAGGTACCAGAAGTCACTCTGGACTTTGCATAGAGAGAAAATATGTCTAAACCAAACTGGCCTGATATCTGAAGGGAGCCAAATAAATTGTAATGTAAGTTCATTAAAGAACATGAATCTGCCGGGCTCGGTGGCTCAGCCTGTAATCCTGCGCCTTTGGGAGGCTGAGGTGGGTGGATTGCCTGAACCTGCGGGTTCGAGACCCGCCTGGGCAGTGAGACCTCATCTCTACAATAAAAAATACTCAG
>NW_007259103.1:141890-158458 GCF_000164805.1 Carlito syrichta | reverse complement strand
AGGCTGAGGCGGAGGGATCGCCGGAGCCCAGCAGGTCGAGGCGGCGGTGGCCAGGAGCGGCCACTGCACTCCAGTCTGGGCGACAGAGTGAGACTCCAACTCAAAAAAAAAAAAAAGAACATGAATCATAAAGTTAAAGATCAGGCAGGCCTACCTGGCTTGGAAAAACAAAATAAACTGCTCTCATGAAGGAGAGGAAGGACCTGCTGCTAGCTGTACTTTGACTCCTTCAAGAACTGCTGGGCACAGGGCACAGAGGACCTTTGGTGAGTGATGAACAGAAAAGCAGATGTAATTAGGGAAGTTTTCTTCCCTAGAGCAGAACCCATGTGCAGCTGATTGAAGAAAAAGTGATTACAGAATGTTGGAGAGGCAGTTTAAGTGTTGCCCACCAGGGAGCCAGAGGGCTCTTGAATCAGTTCTGAGAATTACACACTACTCCATGGTGCTTGCTAATTGACCTGGTATTCCTGGCTGAAAAAATTTCCCCAAGGAGGCAAGTGGAAGTAGATAATGAGGATCTGTCACATCACAGGGCAGCTTGTGAGCAAAGCTTGAGCTCTAGAGACTAGACATCATATGAATGCAGAAAACTGCAAAAAAAAAAAAAAAAAAATCACAGACTGAACATGAAAAGATTCAGAAGCATGCATTGAGAGTGTTTTTGCTGTGATTGTCAGCCCACACTTACCTCCCACTCTGCGCCCCACACCCTGTACAACTTTAGCTTGAAATTTAAGAATTATTTGTTATTGTGAAGATAAAAGGAAGATTGTGTAGGGGAAACAGCCGTGAGGCCCATGAAATGAGTACATTTCTTTAAAAATGTTTTTGTATGTAAAGATGGGATCTTGCTATGTGGACCTTGAACAAGCTGGTCTTGAACCCCTGGCCTCAAGCAATCCTCCTGCCTTGGCCTCCCAAAGTGTTAAGATTACAGACATGAGCCACTGTCCTTGGCTGAAATGGGTACATTTCAGAAAACTTCATGAAAGTCTCTATTCACGTAAATGTATATCTATTCATAGATAGGAAAAGATATCTACAAAGTGTAAGAAGGAAAGGTCTGCACACGAGTGCCCAACTGTTGCTAGTAGAGAGGGAAATGAAATTAGGGTGGAGGTAGAGAATTCAAGCTCTTTCATATTTTAGGATGTACACTTTTGGGTGTGCTTTTGTTATTGATAATGTTGTTTTGACTATAACAGAGGTTTTCTTAGCTTAAGGGTTGAAAATATGCATATATCTCTACTGAGATCTTGGAATGTGGTCTATGATGACAATATATGTAAATATGACTCGTCCCTGATACAATCAACTGGTACAGTTGTCTGAGATGACTGAGTCCAGCACTCCAAAACTAAGGATGACTTAAAAAGAAATTATATCAGGCACCATATAAGTCAAGTGATTGAAATGGTGACACATTTACCAGGTAAGCTGAGGACAGAATACAACCCATGGCAGAGGTGGATGCTCAAATATTAGTGATGAAAAACAATAGATGGCTGGGTGAACAGGGAGGGGAATCTCCTTGAGAATATAATATAAATCATCGAGACTATAACTGAGAATATGTCTGGTATGTGCTCTACATTTGTTTTGGTTAGGACTTTGAGAATCCTGAAGGAAAAACAGAACACTAGACCCAGGAGCATGGTGAAAATGCACTCCCCAGCAGAGTCTTTGATGCTCAAGAACATTCAGAAGTAATTCTGGTGATATATTTAGTTGGTACCTGGGCCTTGTGCCCAGACAGGTAGATTTGGTGTTTTCACCAGGCTGCATCCTTTTCTTTTGTCACTGAGCCGCAGTCCCAGAATGAGTAAGGGGAGAGGGTTACCTTTGTACAGAGGAGCCACTAAGTGGGGGAGGATGAGAACTGGGAGAAAGAAACAGGGAGCCTTGCTGAGCCCTCCTACACTGAGCCAGGATTGAATCGGAGCCTCATGATGGAGTGGTGCTGAAATCATGGTTATGTCACAGGCTAAATCTGGTCCTGAGGGTTTTAAAGACCGTGAAGGCATTTATTTGGGGATCTCAGGTGAGGGCTGTATCAGAGCCTGGACTAAGTGCAAAGGATGAAGGGTTCTTGCAGCAGAAACCTGTTGGGATCATGCCTGATTGGGAGAGGGCTTCTGCCAAGTGTCAAGAATGATGAACCACAGAAACCCAAAAGCAGTGCACGACCTGTTAGCCAAGTAGGAAATCCAGGTGTCATCCCAGACCTCTTCCTTCCCCTTACCCTATCCTGTGGATCCACCCACTTCAATGCCACCCCAATCCTTTACCTATCCATCCCAGCCCTAGCCGCTGCTCTCTGTGACTTATTTTATGGCTAGTTTTGCCTGAATTTTGAATTGCATATGGGGCAAGAGGAGGGATGATGGCACCTAGGTACCGGATGGGATTATGCCATCTAACAGGCTTCCCCTCTTGCCAGCTCAACTTTACTCTCCAGGAAACCAACTGGGTGATCATGCCAAAATGCACATTTTACCACATTACTACCCTGCTTAAAATCCTTCACAAGATAAAATTCAATTTCCATTGCATGGTCTAGAAAGCTCCTCAAGATCCGGTTCTTGATTTTATTTCTAGCTTCAGTTCTTATTTCCCCTGCTTCTATTGTCTCCCTCCATATACCCTATATCTGGGACATAAAAATACTTGAGGTCCTGTAAACATTCCATGTGGTTTCAAGCTTCTATGCCTTCGTACCAGACATTCCTTCTGCATGGACTGTATTCCTCAACCTGTTCCCCACTGAACCTTCAAATCTGTGAAGTCTTCTTTGACTCCCTGAAGCCCTTTGCCACCCCCCCACAGTATTTTGTGCACCCCCCTGTTGATAATTGACTCTTTGTGGCATAATTTATTGTATGCACATCTTTGTCCACACATCTAGACAATGAGGATAGTGAGGGCAAGGATGATGTTTCATTTATTTCTATCTCTAAACAGTGCCTGGCACATTGTAGGTATCATGTTTATGGAATAGATGAATAAATAAATGAATTAAAAACTGGTTTTAGTTTGTGGCTAAGCACAATTTTTATTTTAAATTCTTGTTTTACAAGAGATCAGTTTCGTTCCTTTTCTTATCTGAACCATCTAATCATTGAAATTCTACTTATTATTCAAATTCAGCTTAAATTCTCCTCCCTCCCTCCCCTCCCCTCCTTTCCTCCCCTCTCTTCTTTTTGATACCTCAGGCAGAATTCAGCTCTTCCTCTGGTATTTCCAGTATCTTCAAATCCTATCTGGTGTTTCAGTTAGTTACTATGTACATGCTTGTCCGCCCTGCTGTGATGTGAGTTTCTGTGAGACAGGTCCTGGATCTTATTCTGGGCACCCAGTACCCAGTGCCCATAAATGCTGGCTGAATTGAATTGTACAGATATTTTAAAAAATAGCATGGATTCCAGAAGATACAGAAATAGATACTTCTCTCATAAACAACCTTTATTTGGCTGGAAACAAAACAAAACACAAACAATTGTTCTATGATGAAGAAGAAAAGCAAAAATATAAAAACAATCAAGTCCAAAAACAAACCAAAAAACCAAAACCCTTTCAAGGATTTTCTCCTGAAACAAGGGAAGGTTTGTTACAATTGCCCCTAAACTAGAGCACCTCTCTGGCTGGAAAATTTCTGAAACATTGTGTGTTTGCTGAGATGCCCCCATTGCTTTTGTACATTGAAGGTTCCCAGTGAAGCATACCTCAGATGCGGGTAGACATTCCTAAGAAGGCTATTTGAACCGGAGGCATCAGAATGTTTATAGACCAGCATTTGCTCCAGCCCACAGACAATACACAACTTGATTATGGTTTCCCCCTTGGAATGCTGCCAAGGATAAAATGATTACACCAAGAGCTAAAAAAAAAAAAAAAAAAAAAAAAAAAAAAAGACTCTACTTTCTCTGATTTTTTCTTCTTTTTTCTTGTTGTTATTTTTAATACCTAGTCCTGCAGAATTTCTCCTGTTTTTATTTTTTGGGTGTGATGCGTTAGTAGCCTCCAGCAGAATGTGCTTTATTACAAAGCATGAGATATAATCTCTGTTCTATTTTCAAACTTTCTCTGCACTTCTCAATCCTCCCAAACAGTTCTGCAAATATCAACACCCATGCATTTGCCTTTGCCTTTCTCCCTGCTCCTTGCCTTTTTTATTTTTACATTTCCCCAGGGGAGCCCAAACCAACACTAATTAGCAGTGAATTAAATCTCACTTCTAGAATACTAAAGGGTCAGTGTTTACCCAGGATTCCAAAGCATCCCTAGTATCTTCCCTCAAAAATCACATACTTGTAGTTAAATATCCAGACCCGAAGGAAAGTTCTGAAATCAGCTTCAGTTGTGCAAATCATTCCTAATTTCTCTCTTATCATAAAAGTTCTTTCATGCCCAGGTGGCTTTACATACCCAGTTTTCCCTAACTGGAACATAATTGCTCTTTTCTTACTCAGTCTTCAAGACTGTCCTAAAATATCACCTGGTATTTTCTTCTCTCTACTGACCCAGAGTTAATTGTTCCATCTTAGTTCTTCCACTGAGCTCCACTCATACTTTGAACAAACAGGAAATAAGTTCATATTCTAATTATGTTTTGTCTTTCTAAGACAGACCTCCTGCTGATTTATCTCCATATAATATTCCCTGGCATCCAGTGCAACCTAGATGCATGGAATTAACATTAGAAAAAACAAACACACAGAGAGTAGTAAAACATAATGTATGAAAGGTGACATGATGTAAACTACAAATTAATAGCACCTTTTGAAGAACATTTGGAAGTGGTTATTCTTTTAGTTGGTGTTAACATCGTATTGGAGGCATTTTATTAAACATAACGGTGAAAGTATACTAAAAACCAGTTTTATTAAGCACTTACTATACACCAGACATTATGCTAAATACTCTTATGCTATTGATTTAATCATTACAACAAACTCTGTAAGATAGATATTAAAAGTCACACTGCGCTGATGAGATAACTCAAGTTTAGAGAGGTTGAGACATTTGTACAAATGCAAAGAGCTTGTGAGCCACAGGGTTGGCATAGGATCCAGGACCATCTGGTTCTACCTGCCACCTCCATGCAGTGGAACAGAGTGCTCTGCAAAGCGGGCCCCTGCCATGAAGCCCAGCCTCAGCTTGGGCATGGCATGAATCAGTGATAGCAGCAAGGGCAGGCAGGAGGGTCAGAAAGGAAGATTCTTTAAAGTGGCTTGTTTTGGTTTTCATTTTTTTTAATCTTTTTTTTTTTTTTTTTTTAATTTTTTGAATTGGGGTCTCACTCTGTCACCCAGGCTGGAGTTGTCAGGCAGTGGCACAATCACAGCTTACCATAGCCTCAACCTCCTGGGCTCAGGCAATCCTTCCACCTCAGTCTCACAGGCAGCTGGGACTACAGGCACGCACCACCATGCCTGGCTAATTTTCTAGATTTTTATGTAGAAATGGGGTTCAGCTGTGTTGCCTACCTTGGTCTTGAACTCCTGGGATCAAGCAATCCTCCTGCCTTGGCCTCCCAAAGTGCTGAGATTACAGGCATGAGCCTGGCCTAAAGTAACTTGTTTTTGAATAAACCACTGGGACTATCAGTGAAAGTAAATACACAAACTAAATTACCCTTTACTCCCAACTTTGTAATGGATTTGTTATCTTTCTTGCAAGTATTAAAACCAACTTGATGAAACTCTACATAACCCTATGTGATTGAATGGTAACTCACACAGCTTAGGTCTAAAATGGGTCACCGTATCATTATTTTAAATGAATCCAAATGTCTCAACAGAAGTTACAAATACATAAAAATACAAGTTATACCTTAAGTTAGAACAACAACTCAGGCCATCTTGGAATAAAATACCTGTTGAAAGTTTAGCAGACTATGTGAGAAAATAAAAATTATAAGCTGATTTAACTTACTAATATACCAATAAAATAGTATTAGCAATTTATTTATAAAAGCATGACCAAATAGAATTTATGAGTAAATATCTAACACAAATTGGGGTGACTTAAAAGGCAAACTAAGAAGAAAAAATCAGCTATCAATATTATCACTTGAGTCCAACTCAAAAGAAAATTTGGAAGATGCAAATATTTTCTCTTGCTCAAGGAGGATTTATTACCAAGCAGATCAGCTCACATGTGAAATATTTGTGACAAGTTGTGTAATAGCAAAAAAATTATATTTGGCTTAACAAATACGAATGACTGTTTTATTTTGTGTCCTTAGTCTTCAGAATGCTCTTAGGCCAAATCATATTTTAGCACTGTATCTCATATTACAAAGTGTTCATCGCTTGAGCAAAGGGGGTATTAAAACTTGTTTGTTGTTAGTCTTTTAGAAAAAAAAAAGTCCCTGGCATATAAACTGTGTACATTTCAGTTTTTTAAACTGAATCCAACCCAGTTTCTTCTCATGTTTTGGTGTTTCACCTCCCCCTTATATTTCCTCTCCAACAAGACCAGCTCACCTCAACTCATTTGTCAATCCACATTCATTTTTCTTCCCTGTAAACTCAACATACATCCTGCCTGAACTACACAGGCATGCACCACATATAAACTTGGCATGCTCTGTACTTACATGATTGTGTTCTGTCTTATTAATAACTACTACTTAATGAGAGTCCACAAAAAATAACAAGTGCTTAGTAAGTAGGATGAACACAGAATCTGTCATTCATACCAATAAACTGTTTTGTTGTTTTTGCTTTGTTTTGGGGATAAGGGCTTGTCCTGTCACCCAGGCTGGAGTGCAGTGGCTTGCTCATAGTTCACTGCAACATTGAACTCCTGGGTTCAAGGAATCCTCTTGCTTCAGTCTCTTGAGTACCTAGGATGACAGGCACACACCATCATACCCAGCTAATTTTAAAATTTTTGGTGTAGGGATAGGGTCTCGCTGTGCTGTCCAGATTGGTCTTGAACTCCTGGCAATCCACCTGTCTCAGCCTCTCAAAGTGCTGGGCTTACAGGGTTGAGCCACAGTGGCCAGCCTCAAAGTACTTTTGATATTACAGTATGGTGCTATTAATAATCACACTGGGACAAAGGGTGTAAGCCAGGGCTACCTGACAAACTGGACCATATTGGCACCCTACCAATAAGTGATAATGTGGCAGATATTACGGTGGGCTGGCTCACTCAACATCTTTACTAACTCTGATCTCCTTTTCTTGCCTTCTTTTTGTCTTAGAGGCTGGCAAGCCCAATTTTCCTTTCTCCCTCACAGATATGGAAGGCCGTGAGACCCAGTTCTGGCTGGTGAGACCTTAATGGGAGCTTCTGATAAATTGTGCTTTCCTGTTCAAAGGGATAACTGCAGCTAGCATAGCTCCTTGTCTTTCTGTACGGAACTTGTCTGGCGGTGCAGTGGCCACCTAAAGACTATACAGTGATAAATAATGATGGCAAAAGGCAGAGTAGTAGAACAGAAAGATAGGAATAAATCAGGTCTCTGATGTCAGCTAATACAGAGCTATCAATGGTCTGTCTAGACATCTTCTTCTGCAAGAAAAATTAACTTTTAGCTAAGTAGGAAAGTTCGTTTATATATGTTTTCCTTAAGCTTTACAATAGCTAAAAAGTGTCTGCTATTATCCTCATTTTTCAGATGAAGAAACTAAACTTCAGAAGGATTTGTCCAAAGTTGTGCAGGTAATAAATGTTCAAATTGAATTTCAAACCCAGGCCTATCTGACCTCAGAGTCTGTGCTTCACACACATCAGATGATGCTGCTTCACCTGGTCTCACGAGCAGGAGCTGTGTGTATCACGGGCAGTCGGCACTGAATAGGTGCTGCTAGAAAGTAGGAGGATAAGAAGTAGATCATTTTTTCTCGGGCTTTCCTGCCCTCCCCACTGTCCTCCGCGATGTGAGGCTGCCATCCTCTTACACTACTATGGAACTTCAATATCAAATGAAATGGTCAGTTCAACAAATATTATTTTTAAGTCTCTGCCTGCTTCATGCTTAACTGTGCAAGTTACTCCTGGGAACAATGTAAATGTGTACATCTGTGTACATGCCATCATGTAAAAAAACCCAGATAATTTAAATAGAGTAGACAGGGTTGGACACAGTGGCTCTCGCCTGTAATCCTAACAGTTTGGGAGGCTGAGGCTAGAGGATTGCTTGAGCCCAGGAGTTCAAGATCAGCCTAGGGAACATAGCAAGACCTCGCCTCTACAAAATAAATAAATAAATAAATGAATAAATAAATATAATAGACAAAGACCAAGCTAGAGACAGAAATGGAATGCAAAATGGCTTGACAGCATATATGATTCCAAAGGGCAGCAACTAAGTCATTCAAACTTAAAGAGTCTCAGTTCATGCAATGATAGTCAACACCTGACAAGGAAAAATGACCAGTAAAATGGAACAACTTTCCAAGTATGCCTGTCATTCATTTCCCAGAAGTGAAGAACATGAGTTTCTAGGTTGAAAGGGCCCACTAGGTAGGTGAACATAAACCACACAAAGTGAATCCATACTTTAGTAAAGTTTAATAAGATGAGAGAATCCTACAAGTTTCCAGTGAGAAGAAATACATTTCATGCAAAGGGTTAAGAATCAGAACAGCAGCCGGGCTCGGTGGCTCAGCCTGTAATCCCGCGCCTTTGGGAAGCTGAGGTGAGTGGATTGCCTGAGCCCGCGGGTTCAAGACCCACTTGGGCAACTTGGCGACACCTCATCTCTACAATAAATCAAAAATTAGCCGGGCGTGGTAACGTGCACCTATAGTTCCAGCTACTTGGAAGACTGAGGCGGAAGGATTGCCGGAGCCCAGCAGGTCGAGGCTGCGGTGGCCAGGAGCGGCCACTGCACCCCAGTCTGGGTGACAGAATGAGACTCCAACTCAAAAAAAAAAAAAAAAAAAAAAAAATCAGAACAGCATTAAACTTTTCAGTCAAAATAAAAACATATTTAGACAGACAAGCCCTCAGAAATTTACCTCCCATAACTCTTTATTGAGAAGCTCCCAGGGCAGGTAGTCCATAAAATCAGGGAGTAAATCAAGAAAGTGGAAAACAAGAGAACTGGGAGAACTGGGTGTCCACACAAAAGGGAAGAGAAGGGAAATCTCAGAATGCCAATGTGCATCAGGGCTAGAAAATAACTTGTTCAGGTTGGAGGACTGAGGACTCCATGTTGGAGAGCTGGGGCAGGGGCTGGGAAGAAGCTAATGATTGTCTAAGGCATCTTGAGGGCAATGCAAAGGAGAAGTGTTTTGCAGAGTCATTAGAATCTGGTATTTGGGAAAATGTAGTATTAAAATTCATTAAAATTAAGCAAAAAAATAATTATTTTTTTCAAAAAAAGTCATGTGGAGAAAAAAATACAATATACTTCACAACTTGGATCTGTAGTGAACATCAGTTACAGTCATAACAATGTAAACTCAATATTAATTTAATTAAAATTGTGACATAATTTATAAGAGACACGGAGAAGGGACTGAGAATTTTCTGCTACAGTCTGTGTAAGTCCTTGTCCTCTGCAGTTATTCCTCCTCACTATCCTAGCATATGACTTTAGCCCCTAATTCTTCCTTCTCATTCTTTGTATAAAACTCCATTACCCAAACAATTACGGCTGATCTGCAAGAACAATCCTTTTTCTTCTAAGAGCCATCCTTGAACAACTATATCTGAAATAAGCTGAACTTTGGCTCCTGTGGCTAAAGACCTATGAAACATTTAGCCTTCTTTTTCCATTTTATTCAAAAAATGGAGGAAGTTGGAGAAAGTGAGGTAAAAGAGTTATATCCTCACCTATAGTAAGAATCAGTCAATAGAGTCTGTCTAAAATTGATTTTAACCAGCAACATAAGCTAATTATTTGGACATAGGAAGAAACGTAATCAAACAGCCAAGAGCACAAAGTGACTGTATCTGGGGCATGAGACTGTTTTAGTTATAATCTTTCATATGCTCTAATTCATAAAATTAGATAAATATATTATTTTGATAATAATTTAAACAATTTTTAAAAAGTAAAACAAATTTTAAGATGCGATCACATAATCAAATGTGTCTACATATTAGCCCAACCATACAATTCCAACAAATAGAGATGTAGAAAACTTCTCAGTGGCTTAAGGCAGGAGTTCTTACAGACCAGTACTGGTCCATAGCCTGTTAGGAACCAGGCTGTAGAGCAGGAGGTGAGCAGCAAGTGAGCAAGGGAAGCTTCACCTATATTTACAGCAGCTCCTCATTGCTCTCATTACTGCCTGAGCTCCACTTCCTGTCAGATCTGTGGCAGCATTAGATTCTCATAAGAGTGCAAACCCTACTGTGAACTGCATATGTGAGTGATATAGGTTGCACATTTCATATGAGAATCTAATGCCTGATGATCTGAGGTGGAGCTGATGCGGTGATGCTGGAGCTGGGTGTGGCTGCAAATACTGATTAACATTAGCAGTGAGGTTTGTCTGCACAGAGACCTTATTAATTGCTTACATAATCATATCAAAACTCTGTCAGTGAGTGGCAAGTGAGTTGACATACTTTAGTTGCACAACTGCATTTGGTGGCAGGCTTTAAGTCAGAACCTGACACTTATTTTAGACCACACATGGTCTGTCTATTATTTTATTTACCACTTCCACCCACGCCTCTTTCTCACACTGCACACTTGTCTCAGTCACAGTTTTGGTAAGTCCACAAGCTAACCCTAGCCAAAATGAATACAAAACAAACGTCACTGGAGAGTTTCTTTGAAAGGGGGAAGGACTCAATGATGAGACAACAGAAGACTCCAAGATTGCCAACAAAAAGAAAGCTGCACTTAAAAGAAAGTACCAAGAGTCCTACTTAAATTATGAGTTCATTGCAGCAGGTGACTCACATTCTCCAAGTCTACTTTTTATAATATGTGGTGACTGGCTATCCAAAGAAGTCATGAAATCTTCAAAATTGCTTTGTCACGTGGAAACCAAGCACACTGCATTAAAAGACAAGCCTCTGGATTTTTCAAAAGAAAAAAAAAATGAACATGAAGAACAGAAGCAATTATCGAAGGTCATCACTTCATCAAATGTGTCTGCACTGAGAACATCATTCTTAGTGGCTAACTGCATTGCTAAAGCCAAGGAGCCTTTTACTACTGGTGAAGAGTTTATCCTGCTTGCTGCCAAGGACATCCGTCATGAACTTTTAGGAGGGGCTGCAGTTCAAAAGGTGGCACGTATTCCTCTTTCAGCTAGCATGATATCTAGATGAATAGGTGAAATAGCAGAGGATATTGAGGCACAATTGTTAGAGAGGATTCATGAGTCATGGTACCCAATCCAGGATGACGAGTCTACCAAAGTTGACAACAAGGCAACATCACTTGTTTTTGTGTGATATATTTTTCAGGAAGACATGCACGAGGATATGTAATGTGCACTATTTATTGCCAGTCAATACCACAGCTGCAGAACTATTCAAGGTGACTATATATCAGAAAAACTGAATCAGTCATTTTGTGTCGGTATATGCATGGACAGAGAGGCTGCCATGACGGATGGCTTTCTGGTTTTGCTACTCAGGTCAAAGAGGTCGCTTCTGAATGTGAATCTTTGCACAGTGTCATCTACAGACAAATACTGGCTAGCCAAAAAATGTCACTGAACTTAACAATGTTTTGCAGGATGTGATTAAAATTATCAACCACATTAAAGTACATGCCCTTAACTCATGTATGCTCACGCAGCTCTGTGAGGAGATGATTGCAGAGTACACACGTCTTCTCTTATACAAAGAAGTGAGAAGGCTTTCTAAAGGTAGATTCCTGGCCAGAGTTTTTGGGTTACAAGAGCCCCTCCAGAATTTCTTTTAGAAAAACAGTCACCATTGGTAGCACATTTCAGTGACACAACTTGGGTCGCAAAACTTTCTTACTTGTGTGACATATTCAATCTGTTCAACTCACTCTGTCACTTCAGGATAGAACAACTGCATTCCAGTTGGCAGATAAAATGGCTACATTCAAAGCCAAACTAGAATTATGGGGGCAATGAGTGAACACTGGGATTTGGGGTGTTTCTGTTTTTTTTTTGAGTTGGAGTCTCATTCTGTCACCCAGACTGGAGTGCAGTGGCCGCTCCTGGCCACTGCAGCCTCGACCTGCTGGGCTCCGGCGATCTTTCTGCCTTAGCCTTCCAAGCAGCTGGAATTACAGCGCGCTACCACGCCCAGCTAATTTTTTGATATACTGTAGAGATGAGGTCTTGCCAAGTTGCCCAGGCAGGTGTCGAACCTGTGGGCTCAGGCAATCCACTCACCTCAGCCACCTAAATTGCGGGATTACAGGCTGAGCCACCGAGCCCAGCTTGGGGCATGTTTCAAACATTAGCAGAGATTTTGAAGGAGATGAGCCAAGGTCTTTCTTTCTCCCAGCTGGTGCATGATCACCTATCTCGGTTTTTAAAGGAGTCTGAACATTACTTCCCTACCACAAAAGACCCCCAAACTGGGAAGGAATGGATCCGCGACCTATTTGTGAATAAGACAGGTGAATCGACTTTGTCCATGCTAGAAGAGGATCAACTGCTTGAGATCACAAATGACAGTGGCCTTAAAAGTATGTTTGGGATAACTTCAAATCTTCATATATGGATTAAAGTCAAGGTGGAATATCCTGAGGTTGCCACAAAAGCACTGAAAAGTTTGCTTCCATTTCCAACATCCTGTCTTTGTGAAACAGGGGTTCCTGCCGTGACAGCAACCAAAACGAGATTACAGAGAAGACTGAACATAAGTAGGTGTCACTGTCCCCCATCACTCCCTGATGGGACCATCTAGTTGTAGGAAAACAAGCTCAGAGCTTAGACTGATTCTGCATTATGGTGAGTTGTCAAATAATTTCATTGCACATTATTCCATTACAATGTAACAATAATAGCAATAACGTGTATAATAAATGTCATGCACCTGAATCATCCCCAAACCATCCCTTCTTCCCCCACCCCCAGTTCGTGGAAAAATTGTCTTCCACAAAACCGGTCCCTGATACCACAATGGTTGGAGACCCTTGGCCTAAGGATCAGGAAGTAAAGGTCTAGCGAGCAGCTAGTTCAGCAGACCTGGAGATGGGAGAGCTGCTTCAGCCCACACCACAGGGACAGGCAGCAGGAGCCAAAAGCACTAGGGTCTGACACTCAGGCCTCCGAAGGATTCTCTAAGTCATGGGATTTTGCTAAATAGGGTACCTAGGGCTTTCTGGAAAAGCATCTATGTTCTCCGCAGAACATGAAGAGGGAAGTTCTTTTTAGTTTCTTGTTCTGCCACTTGGTTTTTCTTCTGTGCAACTCTCCTTATATTCAATGTTATCTCTTTTATTCCTTTTCCCTTAATCTGTTTTCTTCTCACTTGAGGCTCTTTTTTCTTCCATCTTTATTTTTCTCTTAATCTCAAATTCTTCCTGCCATCCTCATCTTATTTTTCTTCTCACCTTTATGTTCACCAAATCTCAGATGATACTCATGTTCACAAACCTGTCGGGTGATTTAGATTTTTGTCTCTTAATTTTCTAAATGGTTTGCAGAAATCACTTGTCATTTGAATGCAACTTGCACATCTGTGTTACTGGCTAACATTCCTTAGGATGCTGTATAACAGCAGCTGAGCTAACCTGGAAGTTCTTGATAGAAAGTAATTTAAGAACTGTGACACTTAATTCAGGTTGTAGACTCTTGTCTTCATCACAATTTGAATATATTTTATTCTTCTGAAATTTATAACTTCAATTCTAGAGAACTTTTTCTAGAATAACAATAGGAAATGACAAGATATAGAATGAAACCAATTTTATGAACAGTCTTCTTTCTACAACTGAAAAAATATCAGCCAGTGAATTGAGGCTATTTAGTCCCCCAAAGAAATACAGTGATACAGTGATCAGATCCAAAGAAGGAAGTTGGATTAATGTTATATTTTAATTTTTAAGTTTCTCAAAATGGAACTATATATGTGGCTGAAAATACTAACCTACTAAGACAAAAAAAACTTTGCTTTTCTTCTTTTGAAACTGTTAGTCTGGCCCACACTTGTAGTCCTAGCTTCTTGGGAAGTTTAGGTGGGAGGATTGCTAGAGCCCAGGAGTTAGAGACAAGCTGGGTAACATAGTAAGATCCCATTTCTAAACAAACAAGCAAAAAACCCTGTAAGTCTGGGAGCTTTCAAATTTTCCAATCATATACCATTAATGTGTAAAATTAATTTATAGAAATCAAAGGTCAGGAATTGTGCATCTGTAAAGAGTTTGGTTCCTTAAAGATACCATCATTTGCTGATAAAAAGTACTTTATTTTATTTTATTTGAGTTGGAGTCTCACTCTGTCGCCCCAACTGGAGTGCAGTGGCACGCTCCCGGCCACCACAGCCTTGACCTGCTGGGTTCCGGCGATCCTTCCGCCTCAGCCTTCCAAGTAACTGGAACTACAGGCGCAAGCTACCACGCCCGGCTAATTTTTTGATTTATTGTAGAGATGAGGTCTTGCCAAGTTGTCCAGGCAGGTCTTGAACCCATGGGCTCAGGCAACCCACTCACCTCAGCCTTCCAAAGCGCGGTATTACAGGCTGAGCCACCCAGCCTGGCTGATAAAAAGTATTTTAAATGGTACCACAGCTTGCCCCAAATTAAACCATTATAACTAAGAATCTCAGGCTTAAACTGAGAGCATAAAGGGTTCTATGGCCTATCTCTAGTTATTACTGGGGAATTTAGATTTCATACAAACCTGCCTTTATTTTAAATGCAGTTATTAGAAAAAAGCACACATCTCAAACCAAGTATCCAATCTACATTTTTTCTTAACACAGAGGGAGGCCTCTCTGAAGGTTTTTCCAGGCTTACCACTTAACAGCGGTCAAGCCAAAAATAAACCCATGAGGGTTTACTAGGCAAATTTAACAGCATACCAAATACCAGTCCATGGAGAGCTAGACTCTGCTTTTTCTCCAACAGTCTCTCCCAGGACCCCCACCCACATTCCCTCATCTCCTAATTAGAAAGCTAATTAGGATTCCAAATTTAAATGCTAAATGGAGGGGGAGATCTGGACCCAGGCCAGAATTGCTGGAACATCTAACACTCTCCTCTGTCCTCTGTGGCAAATTATGGGAAGCAATCCAGACAACATGACCAACTGGTGCCATTTGACTTGCTGGGGGCAGTGCTTACACTCATTTGTCTGAGAGGGAAGATCTGTCGCAGATTACTAACTCGGAAAAGCTAAAATTAAAAATCAACAACACAGTTCGGGAGGTTAGTACCTTAAGGGGGAAAAAAGTACATTTTTATTAGCTGTTAATACCATGGTGACACAAGGGGACATGGGGAGGTCCTCTCAAGAACGTTTCCTGGTTCCAGCCAGGCAGCCTCTCAACCGTGCAGGGCGACTTCTTCAGTTACCATGGCAACCAAAATTAGAAGTGCTTTTGCAACACTAACAGAAACCATCTTTTGAAACGCTTCTGTGAATCACATTGAATACTGATGATGCAAGCTTGTGTGATACCTATTTTTTCAAACATTAAAAAAAAAAACTTATTACCATAAACAAATACTCATTTTAGATTCCCATTTGAAATCTTGGAATCCATTTTTTTCGTCTGGTTTTGCTTGTTTCCTTTTTGGATTCCCGCGACCCTTAGTGTAAACGCGATTTGTTTAATTTCCAAACTTGTCTGAATTGCACGAGTGAGAGCTTAGAATGTGATTCATTCGCTCTTATTTTGAAACGGGAGGAGGAACGGGGTGGGGAGGGTGGATAGACAGAGAGCTCTCTTGTCTACTATACTCAGGAGGACGAAAACAGGGGAGGGAAGTGGGAGAGCTCTCTCTCTCTCTCTCTCTCTCTCTCTCTCTCTCTCTCTCTCTCTCTCTCTCGGAGAGGAGGAGGAAGGTTGGGAAGAGGGAGGAGGAAAGAGAAGAAAAGGAGGTAAGGAAGCCGGTATCAGGGTCAAGAGCACCTTTATCTATTGCCTGTTGCCTTGACCATTCTATCCTCCCAGATACGTCAGACACGCAGAAGTGGATCAGAATCGACATTTTAAAGACCCGGTTAAGATCCTTCCTGGTGGTATTCCCGAGGCTTTGAGCTTCTAATATTCCTGGAAAGATATCCAGGAAAAGGAAAAGAGACTCCTCCTGACTTCGTGCGGTCTTCCAAAAGAAGCATTTCTTTGGGGAGCGTCGTGGCGTGGGATGTGATGGGCGGTTCCCGTCCCCTGGACCACAGTCGTTAGATGTCCGCTCCTTCCACCGCCGGCCCGGGCCGGGTCACGCAGGTCTTGAGCCCTCGATACAAACTCCAGATCTGGACTCGTATCTTGGAGCTCTGGCCCAGCGCACCCAGGGTGCGCCCGGGCGAGGCGCTGAGCTGCCCTCCTGGGCTCACGTGTGGGCGCGCACAGTCACGGGTGTCCACATCGCACAGGGACAGGGGCGCACACACGTGCACAGACACGGGCGTCCACACCGCACGGGGACACGGGGACCCACACGCGCACGTAGACACGGGGGCTGCACAGGACACGGGCACCGCACA
>NW_007259103.1:79293-141664 GCF_000164805.1 Carlito syrichta | reverse complement strand
CGGGGGAGGAGGGCACGGGGGGCGGGTCTCCGCGCCGGGGGGCGGGTCTCCGCGCCGGGACGCGGGCCTGGACCGAGTAGGCCGGTTTCTATGGCAGCCAGGAGGGAGGGGCGTAAGGGGGGCGCGGGGCGCAGGGCCACTCATGCAGACACCCCGGGAGGGGCTTGGGCCTGCCGCAGAGAGGACCCCCTAGAGCGTGGATGGGGAGCGGCGACACAGCCCAAAGCGAGCTGACACCGCTCCCATCAACTTACGCCTCCTGCTGAGCCGCTCCAGCTCTAGAGCAGGAGTTTCCGTGTCCTTGGGAGACCATGACCCAGTAATCCTCCCAACAGAAAGGGGGTTTCCAGCAAATCACCGTGACTGCTCCTCCGGGTGAGTCTGGCAGGGTTTCGGCCCTGGAGAAAGAAGTGCTAATGTCACCCTCTGCCTGGATTCCTGACCTACGTCAGGCCTGGTTCTTCTGGTGCCACTTAATCAGGGGCTCCCTAATCTCCTAGCTGGCTACTCCCAGTTTTGACCTTCGGGCTAATGGTAGGCGTCACATATTATTTTTCCAGTTTACAAACGAGGAAGACAAGTCACTGGATTGAGGGTAGAACTAGGAATGTGATTCACGGAATACTAAAGTATAGAGGTTGTTTATTGAACTTTAAACTCTTCATTTTACAGAGGAAACACTGAGTTCAGAGAGGTCAGTTAACTTACCGAGGGTCATCATGGCAGAGCCAGGACCAGATACCCAAAGTCATAATTCTGTGAGTGTTCTTTCTACCTCCTCATGCTCCACATCCCGTATTTG
The DNA here is from genome assembly GCF_000164805.1 of Carlito syrichta. Taxonomy (NCBI): domain Eukaryota; kingdom Metazoa; phylum Chordata; class Mammalia; order Primates; family Tarsiidae; genus Carlito; species Carlito syrichta. The sequence continues at coordinate 140,862 of NW_007259103.1, read as the reverse complement.
TGATTGCCAGGGCAGTATTTACAAGAGCAAAAGTACCGAGGAGTCAAATAATCCTAAATAATTCTAAAATGCTTTTATGGAAGATATTAAGGAACCCCTCCCCCCAAATTCACTTTTTGCTATTTGCCAGGCACTGTAATAAATACTTTTACAAAGAGTAACTGTTTAAATCCTCACAATAATCTGTGAATTAGGTACTGTAATTACCATTCCTGTTTTGACAGAAGAGAAAACTGAAGCCCAGAGAGGTTACATGACTTGCTCAAGGTCACACAGCTGTTGAATGTTGGCACTGGGTCTCTAACCTGGGCATGATGACTCCAGAGTCTGTGCTCTTCTTTACTGCTTGCTCTCTGCTGCCTCTTTATGTGCTAATTAAGGGAATCAGGAACAGAAAGGGCAAGAAATAAACCTTGGACAGCTCCACACCCTGGCCATTGAGTTCTGCAAGAACCTGAAGGGATTACTTCCTTGGCTTCTAGAGAGTGGTCATCTATCTGCGTAGGATAAGAGTTCTCTGGGATAAAGGTTTATTTTGAAAGGGAGATCCTCTCCTCAAAAGACGAGAGGATTTTTTGACTGATCTTTGAAATAGTATATGCTATCCTTCTATTTTCTTTCTAGAGCAATAAATCATAGGGTGAAACTTTACAGAGATTTTAGAATGTAAAAGACACCTTGAACCAAGAAGGTAACAACATGGATACAGTTTCTTAGAGAAATTTCCTGGAAGTCAAGAACCTCAATCTCCCTATCTGACAGACTCTCTATGGCATAGGTCCTCCACATCGTGCCTTGAAGAGCACCCATAGAGCAAAGTTGATGCTAGATTCTAGTGGCTTAAAAGGTTGCTGCAGACTCTAGGCTATCACAGAAAAGGATAACTGAAACCTGAGCATTAGAAATCACTTCTCCTAGGCCGGGCTCGGTGGTTCAGCCTGTAATCCCAGCACTTTGGGAGGCCGAAATGAGAGGATTGCCTGAGCCTGTGGGTTCGAGACCAGCCTGGGCAACATGGCGAGACCTCGTCTCTACAATAAATAAAAAAATTAGCCGGATGTGGTAGCGCACGCCTGTAGTTCCAACTACTTGGAAGGCTGAGGTAGAAGGATCGCCAGAGCCCAGCAGGTTGACGCTGGGGTGGCCATGAGTGTGCCACTGCACTTCAGCCTGGGCGACAGAGTGAGACTCCAACTCAAAAAAAAAAAAAAAAAAATCACTTCTCCTAAAGTCCACTGGTCAGACTACATTCTGGGAGCCTCCTGCTCTTTTAGCTGTGATGCTAAGGCCTTCTAATTTCAAATCAGAACACTTCCCTTTTTCCCTTTTGCCTTTTCTTCCCCTGGAGTTCTGGAGCAGCCCTCTCCCCCCATTGAAGACTGTCTTCACATTTAATTCCCTCTACTTGAAAAAAGTGGTTTTTTCTCCTAGAAAGGGCTACTCGACAATGGGTTGATTACAGTTTAACGTATATAGAGGCTAAAAATTCTTGTTTTGGCCAGGCACAGTGGCTCATGTCTGTAATTCCAGCTCTTTGGGAGACCTGAGGCAGGAGGATTGCTTGAGGCCAGGTGTTCCAGAGCAGCCTAGCCAACATAGTGAGACCTCATCTTTACAAAAAATTAGCCAAGTGTGGTGGTTGAGGTGGAAGGATTGCCTGAGCGCAGGAGGTTGAGGTTGCAATGAGCCATAATCATGCAACTGCACTCCAGTTTGAGCAACAGAGTAAGACCCTGACTCACAAAAAAAAAAAAAAAAAAATCTTGTTTTGAATAGTATGAGGAAAATTTAATTTAATTTTTTTTTTTTTGTAGAGACAAGTTCTCTCACTATGTTGCCTAGACTGATCTCAAACTCCTGATCTCAGGCTCCCACCTCAGCCTTCCAAAGTGCTGGGATTGCAGGCATGAGCCACCGAGCCTGGCCAGTATGAAAAAACATTTTCAACATATTAAGTGAAAGTAAAAGGTACAAGACAATAATATAAGTTTGTGATATGTATAAATAGAAGGAAATTTACCAAATAGTGGAAATGTTTCATTAGTGGTAGAATTACAGATGATTTAAATTATCTTCTTAATAATTTCCAGTGGGTTTTTTCATACAGTGGGCATATATGTCAGAAAAATATTTTAATATCAAAAGAATATTATTTCCCAAAAGAATTGATGAAACTGTAAGACCTATAAAGATAGTGTAGGTAGTTCCATGGTTATTGGGAAGCTCATTAAAATCTTGTTTTCTAGCCGGGCTCGGTGGCTCAGCCTGTAATCTCACACTTTGGGAGGCTGAGGTGAGTGAATTGCCTGAGCCCGCGGGTTCCAGACATGCCTGGGCAACTTGGCGAGACCTCATCTCTGCAATAAATTAAAAAAAGCTAGCCGGGTATGGTAGCGCGCTCCTGTAGTTCCAGCTACTTGGAAGGCTGAGGCGGAAGGATCGCCGGAACCCAGCAGGTCGAGGCTGCAGTGACCGGGAGCTGCCACTGCACTCCAGTCTGGGTGACAGAGTGAGACTCCAATTAAAAAAAAAAAAAAAAATCTTGTTTTCTAAACTCTGCTCCCCTGTGTTGGAAGGGAAGAATTAGATAAATTCTAATTCTAAATTCTTGAAACAATATCAGATGATTCAAATGCAGGATGGATTTGATCTATGCTTTGGGAAACATTGACAGTGGCTAAAAGTGCAGACTTGTGAGTCATAGAACTATGCTACTTGTTAGTTCTATGGATTTCTGTTATTTTAGGCATCTTTTAACCTCAGTCTCCTCACCTAATTGTGAGAATTAGTGAGATAAATTTTCTGGCAAATAATGAAGTAGATTTTCTTCACCCAGAGTTAATGAGCTTGAGGTGGTTAGCAGGGAGATCCCCTACTGAAAATATGTTAAAATATGTTATTTTCATTATACTCTTTAAGTAGTGGAACCTACAGATGGTCAGAACCCCCTCTAATAATTATTTGTATATTTGGTGTTATTCAAGGGCAAGATATTCGACTCATTTTCTAGACATTAAGTTATCTGATATACTGCACCCTTACTGAATGTGAACCTGGGCCATTCATGGGGTGTCTCTATCTCCACTACTCCTTCCCCTTTCCCTCTGGTTGGGTTAGAGTTAGAGTTGACAAATCTTAGAAGATGATGCAGAGCAAAAGTTTTCTAAGATTGCCCTATGCTGCAGAGTTGAATCTGTAACTCAAAAGGGCAGAAATTGTTCCCAGAAAATTTGCTTTATTTCTCTTATTTAGGATCTGAATGCTACCTGAATCTGATAATTCTTATCTTTCAATGATGCAGATATATTCTTAGGAAAATATATTTGACTATGACCTTGTTTTAGTCAATTTAGGCTGCTTAACAAATGTCCACAGACTGGGTGACTTACACAACAAATATTTCTTTCTCACAGTTCTGAAAGCTAGATGTCTGACAACAGGGTGCTAGCCTGGTTGAGTTCTGGTATGGGTCCTCTTCTGGGTTGCAGACTGCCTACTTATCTTTATATCCTCAATGACAGAAAGCAGAGTGGCAAAGCTTGCTGGGGTCTTTTATAAGAGCATTAATTCCTTTCATGAGATTAGTTCCACCCTCATGACCTAATTATCTACCAAGGGCCCTGATTCCTAATACCATCACATTGGGAATTAGAGTTTCAACATAAGAATTTGAGGGGCACAAACATTTAGTCTATAACAGACCTTTTCCCAAGCTTTATCTTTCTGTCAAGAATTCCTATTGGACATTGTATGTATCAGACCTTCTCATTCTGTTTCATGTATTTTCTCATGTTTTCTAGATTTTTACTTTCTGTGCTATAATCTAGGTAATTTCTTTACATCTGTCTTCTGTTTCACTAATTCTCTTTTGCATTGCATCTAATTATCTGTTTAACCTGCAAGCTAACTTTATAAACCTTGAGAATGCAAATGAAATTGAAGATGAAGAGATGGAAGTATAAGAGTGCCAATTTTAGCATCTTTCACAACAGGGGGCCAATTGATAGTTTAAAATTGAATCACTTATTTACAACAGTTGGTATTTATCAAAATTCCCTTTTCCTTAACTTCATAGAAATCTTATAAGAACTAATATTCCTTGTGGCGAAGAAACCTTTTGTTTTTTTGGACACGGTATCTTGCTTTGTCACCCCAGGCTGGAGTTTAGTGGTATGATAATAGCTTGCTGTATGTAGCCTTGAAATTCTGGGTTCAAGCATTTCTCCTGCCTCAGCCTTCTGAGTAGCTGGGACTACAAGTGTGCACCACCATACCTGGATAAGAAACTTTTTCCTGAGGCTTAACAATTTATTCTGCTTTCCATTTCTGTTAAATCCAATCAAAATTAAACTGAAAGAATTAAAATTAGCATGGCTATCCCATTTTTAAAGTTTTTTTTTCTCTATCCTCTCCTCTCTCTCTCATGCATGTGTATCTCTCTGTGTATGTATGTGTATAAGGAGAGATATCTGGAACAATATTCGTCTAATGTTAATGGTAGTTATTTCTGATTAATGAGTTTGGGCTGCTTTTTTTTTTTTTACTTTCTTATTATTCTAAACTAAGTGACTTTTACTTTAGTAGGTGTAATTAACAAAAGCAACAAAATGAAACAGGAAGGTTGCAAATTTCAGTGGCTGAGCAGAGGGGCTACTATCTTTCTCTCTGCCAGTCAGCTTAAATTCTAATATTTGGGGTACTTTATTTTAATTTTCCTGTATCGTTTAGTCACTAATGTTCAACACTAAACTTTCTTAGATAAAGACAGGTAAAATACAGCGAAGAGGGGGGAGGAGAAAATTGTGATCTTGAGAGAAGTCACAGTAATTTTTGTTATAAAGTTTGAGTCCCTGAAATTCTCATTGTAGCAGCAACTATATGCTAAACTTTCTTGAATATGAAGCCAAGTATAGCAATTAGTATGATACTTTCTTATGATTGACTTTTGGGTACTCTTTACAACTGGACAATAAAGAACAGCTGAAGGTTCTGGGCTCACTGATGCTTTAGCAAAATTACCTATTACAAACAGTTTTAAAAATCAAATTATATTTTCTTTTCTTTTTGAATCAGAGTGTCACTCTGTTGCACATGCTGGAGTTATCCTTTTGCCTTAGCCCTCCAAGTAGCTGGAACCACAGGTGTGTGCCACCATACCCGGTTAATTTTTTTGTTTTTAACTTATTGTAGCGACGAGGTCTCACCAAGTTGCCCAGGCTGGTCTTGAACCCCTGGGCTGTGGCAATCCTCTCACCTCTGCCTCCCAAAGTGCTGGGATTACAGGTATGAGCCACCATGCCTGGCAGTCAAATTACCTTTAATAAGCACAGTTTCATTTGGACTAGGGTTCTGAACCCATATTTTCTCCAAAGTATTTCCTAGCTGTATCTAAAGTTACATATCACTTAGATAGCTATTATTTCATAAGACATAGTTACTGTTATAAAATAACCAGTCTAGCAGGCTCCCAAACCAGAGTTAATGATCAGCTATTCTTTTAGTGAATTCATACATTGGCACTTGTTACACAGCAGATATTAGCTAATATTTTGTGTCTAAAGCAGGGGTTCTCAATCCACTGTTGGCCAGTACCGGTTGGTGGCCTGTTAGGAACAAGGCTGCAGAGCAGGAGGTGAACAGATGGGAACAGAGCTCTACCTTCCATCAGATCAAATGGGCATTAGATTCTTCTAGGAGCATGAACCCTATTGTGAACTGCGCATGAGGGGGATCAAGGTTGCACACTCCTTATGAAAATCAAATGCCTGATGATTCTCCCCCCTCATCCGTGGAAAAATTGTCTTCCACAAAACTAGGTCTGATGCCAAAAAGATTGGGGACTGCTGGTCTAAAGCATATTTGAGTTACCCAGAGGAAGCAAAAGTATTCTTAGTCAATTTTTCAGGTTTTTAGTTTCTTATTGTTCGCTAACATTTTATGTTTTTCTGGCAGTTTCACTTCAAAAACATTATAAAAGCAATTAGCTACTGATAAGCAGAACGTTATTGCCTGATTAAAAAAAAATTATTGTTGTTGTAGTCCAGTCCATCACAATGAAAGGTTAACCATAACGTAGATAAGATATTTCTAGAGTAGGACCTGGCTACACTATAAAAAAAAGAGGCTCTCAAAAAGGTTCATTCTGCTAATTATCTGTGCTTCCAAACTACTTTATGTCAGCTGTTTTCCTATGTGTGGACTCGGGACTAACAGCATCAGTATTACTTGAGAATATGTTAGAAGTGCATATGTGTGGACTCAGGACTAACAGCATCAGTATTACCTGGGAATATGTTAGAAGTGCAAATTCCTGGACCCTAACACAGACTGACTGAAGCAGCAATTCTGGGCGTGGGGTCCGGCAATGTGTGTTTTAACAAGATTCTGATACTTTCTGAAGCTGGTGAACTCTTTTTGCCTGGATAGTTACTAGGCAAGAAGATAGTAAAAGGTAATTTGCAGCACGTATCTTGCCAGCTTTTCTGAGCTCTTGTCCCCTCCACTCCCAACTCCATCAAGAGCTGGAGTGGATTCCAAAAAGAAAACGGGTATTTATTCTATCCTTTGTACAATCCAGTGTTGTCAACTACAAACACATCTCAGAGAGAGGTATATTAGTGCTCAAGAGTGTATGTAGTCTGTGGAGTCTGGCTCTCTCAATTCATATACTGGCTCTACTCCTGACCAGCTGTTTCTCAGTTTCGTCTTTCTTTCCTCCATTTATGAAATGATAGCCAATATTATAGTTACCTCATAAAGTCACTGAGAAAACTAAATGTAAAGTGCTTAGTATACGAGTGATTCATAAATGATAGTTATTATGTTACAATGAGATTTTTCTTTCTCAGTTGCCTTTTGGTACAAATATCAAGGTGAGGATTGCTTCAGTTAAATAACAAGGATCATATTTATGTTAAGCCTGAGTTCTTATGCTCACTGTCCAGAAAACTGAGACTGATGCAGCTGTTACAGCAGAGAAAGAGTTTAATATTGCAAAGCAGCTGAGCGAGGAGGATGGTCAAGTCTGCCTTCCTGAGAATTCAGAGGCTACGGTTTTTAAAGGGAATATGGCAGGCAGGGGGCTAGGGACTGCTGATTGGTTGGAGATGATGTTGTGAGGTGTCAAAACTGTCCTCATGTTGCAGAGCCAGTTTCTGGGATGGGGTGTGTGTTCTGGGGACAGGTGGGGCCTGAGTGCAAAGTCTGAAAAACATCTCAAACACCATTCTTAGGTTTTATAATAGAGAGGCTAGTTGTAGAGCAAGTCCTCTGGGCATCCATCAGCTACTGACCCTTGGGTCTTAAAGCCATTTTAGAGGTATTTGGGAGGTGAGGTTCCTGGATATTAGAGCTGCTCCCACTCTTCAGCCCATCAAACTTTGGGATGTCATCAAGAAGATCTGTGCAGTCTTAGCCTCACTGTTTAAGGGAAAATATGCTTATCGGTCTCACAGGCAGCTTCAATCTTCCCCATCGGTTAGGACATGAAGATAATTAATTGCTCTTTATTGAATTAAAAGCAAACTTAGAAACAACAGATTTGTTAATTTCTTTTTTTTGTTGTTGGTTTATTCTTATTTTTTTAATTTTTAATTTTAAAGATGTGGGGTACAACTCAGATTTGTTAATTTCTAATCATAGTTGCACCTTTGCAGGGCTCAGGTCTCTTCTATAGTTTTTAAACCCTGTGGCCCTAAATTTTATATAGAAGTTTTCATTTACAGCATCATATTTTGTTGTAGGAAAGGCAGAGAGAAAAGTATTCTAAATTCATATGCTGCCTTCCCACTTACCCTGTCAACAGAATTAATGAAGTAACATCTACAGGGCACAGAGTTTTAAGACGTTTAGACTATATTATGACAGTCTCTGTATTTATGGTTTTAAAGTAATACATGTCCAGGCCTCTTAAACATAAAGGATCTTCTACTAACTGGTGGTGGTGATGAGGGTTTGCTAGTTTTAATTCCTACTGTTTCTCATTTTAATCCTTTAAGACAAATTTTCTAAGAGCTCTAGCACAGATCAGCATATTACACATAAAAAAAAAAGCAGTCTAGGCCTCCCTCTCCTGATGTAATTAATACAAAGGTCAGGGTTAACCTAATGAATTTAAAGTTATTAAGTTTTCTTAAATCAGGCTAAACTTCCTAGGTCAGGCATTTACTTGTAGCATTATTTTTGTGTGAACACCTTAATGACTACATGATCACTTGTTTAAGACAATCAACTCATGTAAAATTGAAAACGTGAACTAAAATCCACGATTGGTGAAGACTTTATGTGTATTTAGGCCTCACTCTTTGCTTTTTAAGCCTGTTGGTGTATTCAAAGCATAAAATGGGTAGTCTAGAGAACTTTCATGAACACCTTTAATCATGAAAAAAAAATTTTTTTTGAGTGAGTGTCTCACTCTGCTGCCCAGGCTGGAGTACAATGGCACAATCCTGGCTACCGCAGCCTCAACCTCCTGGACTCAGGCAATCCTTCTGCCTCAGCCATCCAAGTAGCTGAGACCACAGGTGTGTGCCACCACACCTGGCTAATTTCTAAAAAATTTATGGTTGAGACGAGGTCTCACCAAGTTGCCAGGCTGGTCTTGAACTCCTGGGCTCAGGCAGTTCTCTCGCCTTGGCCTCCCAAAGTGCTGGGATTACAGGCGTGAGTTACAGTGCCTGGCCATGAAATCTTTAGTTCCCAGTTCAAAGTAGTGGAAGCGGCAGCATTCAAATTTCCATAAAAATATTCTTACATTCAATAGTATATGAGGATGGCAACCTTTTTAAACTAATAAGACTATACAAAAGTCTTCTAGTTTTGTACAAAGGGAACCCCCTCAAAAAAACAAAATTTTTTTTGGAGGCTGAGCCCCTTGTGTACAGGCTTTCTCCCCTAGTAAGTAAATGTTCTAGGAACCCATAGGCATCTGTGTTCTAGCTAGCACTGTTGTGAGAGGCTGCATTCAGCCAGAGTTTTTTTCTTGGAGATTCTTTCAACACATTTGCCCATTTCATGATGGGTGACGTACACGAACAACCTGCCCATACTGCACTGAGTGCTTAGCAGTTTTTGACCAAAACCAGCATGACCCTGTGTCCCATCCTATTACCCTATCTTACCCTAAGCGACCTTTGTTTTCCCAGATGAAAAGTCTTCGAAGGGAAATGTCTTGTTGATGTGGAAGAGGTGAAACAAAAAACGGCAGAAGCACTAAAAGGTGTCAAAATTGATGAGTTCAAAAACTGTTTTTGAGCAGTGGAAAAAGTGTCTCGATATGTGTATTGCATCAGAGAGTACTTTGAAGTTGACTGAAGTTTAAACATATAATAATCTTTTATAAATAATTTCCAGGATTTTTGGGTCCCCCCCATATCTGTAAGGTTTCTAGCTTTAAAATGTATTCCTAGCCAGGCTTGGTGGCTCAGCCTGTAATCCTAGCGCTTTGGGAGGCTGTGGTGAGTGGATTGCCTGCGCCTGCAGGTTAGAGACCTGCCTGGGCAACTTGGCGAGAGCCAGGTGTGGTAGCGCACGCCTGTAGTTCCAGCTACTTGGAAGGCTGAGGCGGAAGGAGCGCTGGAGCCCAGCAGGTCGAGGCTGCAGTGTCCGGGAGCGTGCCACTGCACTCCAGTCTGGGTGACAGAGTGAGACTCCAACTCAAAGAAAATAAAATAAAATGTATTGCTATTAAAGTTCAGTTTAGTTTTCCTTTGAATCTCAGATGGTAAGTGGTATAATAAAAACATGTCTTTGGTCTTTGTCCCTGGTTCCTTGCAGAACTCCTAAAACCTTTGGAATTTCCTGATAGAAATACCTTTTATTATTCTAACAAGTCCCTTTTGGCCTTACCAGTTTATGCTAATTAGGCGACTATTGGCAGAGGGCCTCTAGACAGCTTCAAGATAAGTGAGGGTCACCAGAGGAACCAACCTGATGATTACAGGGTTACAACTATCAGCCCATCTGATACTTCCAGGGAGAGGAGAGGGGCTGAAAATTGAGCTCAGCCTACAACAGTCAATAACTTAATCATCCTAGGCTTTGAGATCTCAGTTAAAAAAAATAGAGTTTCCAAATCAACTTGCCTGCTGGGAGGATGGTACAGGTGAGGGCATGGAAATTCTGCCACCCACCTCCACAATTCCCCACCTTACCTTATGCATCTCTTCCATTTGGCTGTTTCTGAATCATATGCTTTATAAGGAGATGGTAGCTGTTAAACATAATGCTCTCCTGAGTTCTGTGAGTTGTTCTAGTGCATTATTGAACTTAGAGGGTGGGGGAACCATGGAAACTCTGAATTTATAATTGTCTGGAAAGGGAGGGTAGCCTGTTGACCCCGTTTGTGGCTGGAGTCTGAAGTGGACGCAATCTGTGGTACTGCACACTTAGCTTGCTCTAAGTGTCAGATTGAATCTTCAACCCAAATGGTGTCAGAGAATTGCTGTTGGAATCGTGGAGGCAAGGTAGACGAGGCTCCACCTCTCCTCCAGTGCACTTGGGACTTCTTTCTATATGATCAATGTTGCACAATCTACTGTCCAATGATCTTACTGTAGACTAGCTTAAAACCCCAGTAGAAATAAAAGAGAATACCACAGAAATAAATATCCAGTTCAAATATATATCAGTTGTTAATAGTTGTTTTATGTTATATGTAAAGTGTTTTGTAAACTACAAAGTGTCGATTTAACATAAGGTTTATCACCAGTGGAGTTTTCTTCACCTTTTGCAATAAAATTTATTGGCATCCCGATAGTTTTTATACCTTTTGGAAATAGAAAAATTAACTGTTATCTGTCCTTTGAATCTGTCTTGAATGGCCTTGACAAATGTCAAAACTCAAATGATAATTGTTAAAACTTTGATGTGCCTTTGATCCTGAACTCTATCTTGTGGTCAGAGCTCTCCAAAGAAAACTATGTTTAAAAAGAAACCTTGTTTCCTATCCTGGCTTAGGGGTACAGCATGAGCTATTTTTTCAAAAATCACTAGACACTAACTAGCAAATTACATATTTGAGTTCCCTGTTTAGGGTGTGTGTGTGTGTGTGTGTGTGTGTGTGTGTGTACTAAAGTTCCGTGTGTGTGTGTGTGTGTGTGTGTGTGTTTTAACTACAACTAACTCAGGAACATAGGCATCCTATGTTCCTAAAGGAAATTGATAATTCAACGTGATATAATTTAATTCATACTTTCTAACTTCAAAGAAAAATTATACAGTATAAAAAAAAGCTTTGCGATAGGTATTCAACTGCCAAACAGAACAAACTTTCAAGTTTTTAGACCCTTATTTTAATTTTGAGAACACAACCTCTTTAATCCTGTTATATCTAAATCTGTGACTTCTCCAATTGTGGGGAACCATTCTTTTTAGTATATTTCATAAATTTAACATCAGGATTACTAAAGACAGTTAACTAAATTGATCTTTTACACTTAACACACTAATAAGTGGAGAAAGGATTTGTTTATATAGATTCTACTAAAAAAATTCCACTTGTTGTTGTGCCTACCATGTAAGAGCTACAAGGAATAGTAACTTCTCCTTCCTTTCTTTTGAGCTGATTTTTGGGGGTTGGAGGTGTGTACTGACAGTTTTATATCTTAATTCATGAATCAGTCATACTAATACAAGAATATAAAGACACATGAGAAATTATCTCTAACCAGATACCAACTTGTACACTGGTAATTAAAAAAAAGAGCCATGAACACATAATTTTAAAGTTTACTTTAAAAATTTAAATATCTCCCAATATTTAACAGGTAAAGAAAATAGCATATTGGTTTATGTGCTTGTTATATTTTATTTTCCAAGTAATACTGATTAAAAATATTTACACACCTACTTTTAAGTCCACAGTTTAGCACTCTTATTTGTATGGCTTTAAAAGTTATAGCACAAAATCTTTACATTAAGGATCAGGGAAAATATTCCATTCAAAACAAAACCTGATAATTATATACATGTTTTTCTCTGTACTTTATTTTAAATACATTAATTTTTAAATGATGCTCTTTTTTCTCATCTGGTGGTAAAATACTAGTGCAACTTTTCATCAATATAAAGTTTACCACAGATGTAGATAAGTTCTCCCAATTGAAAATGGCCCTTCAGCTGCCATTAAATAAAATTTCTCAACCTAACAAGTGAAAAAGAACTGGTGGTTGTCATTATAAGCAAAAATATAAATTATTATAGCATTAACTACATTGCTCCTTACAACACAAACTTTGAAAAAAACCAGAGATACTTTATAGAAATTTAGTTGGTTTTGAAAAAGGCACATGGGTGTGGATTTTTTTTAAACATTCTAGAAAATTTGCCACCACCACTCTTTCTGTTGCAGAGATGGCACCTGTGACTATTGGGATAGACAAGTATGTTTGTTCAAACTAAAGAAAGCCAGAAGTCAAAACTTAACTGCACGGTAACAATGCACTTTTCTTCATGCAGCCTTGTGTTTCCTATATTTTCGATTTTCTAACATGCATTAGAATACATAAGCTTGTATTCTAATGATTTTATGTTTGATTTTACAATGTGGAAAAAATCTGAGAAGGGCATGACCTGGGAAAGAAAACTTTTACCACAATGAAAATAGATACATTCGTACCCAACTGTATAGTAAGAATATAATCCATTTAAGTTTCCAGAAATATACTTCTCAATGCTCCCCTTCATTTATGGGAAAGATCCCTCCTCTGTGGCATTAAGTGGGGGAAGGGAGTTTGTTTCAATAGAAACAGTTCAGCACAACAGGAAATAGGGTAACTTTGGTCCACTTGTCTGTTAGCTTAAGGACAGTCACACTGCCCATAACCAGTTCAAAAACCCAACATGTAAATTTAAGAATATGAAAAATGTATTTCATTGTAAAACTGGCATAGTTGTTCTGTCCTCATTCCCTGTTATTTCTGCTTCAGAATCCACTGTTGTCTTGGTCTCTAAATCCTCAGCATCTTCATGATCCTCCCTGGTAGCTTCAGCAGCATCTGCTTGGCTAGGTTCTCTTTCCTCTTGGTTCATGATTTCTGGGGTCACGTGATCCAAGTCTGCTTCTAGTAGCTCAGTTTGTACTTCCACTGGCATCTGATTTACCCGTTCGACATGCAGCTCTTCTACATGTACTTCAGTACCTTCTTCAGTCTGAATTCGACCCACTTCTAGGTAACTCACTTGGACCTGCTCCGGAAGCTCACCCATATGCGAATCATGTACCTGGCTGTCTTGGAGCAGATCTGGGTGAACTTGTTCCACAGTCACTTGTGCTGAATCCACCTGGACCTGAAGCAGTGGTAGCACATGCACCTTCCCAACTTGTTCTATTATAGTCATTGATGTCACAGGTTCAGTTTGCACACGTGTTTCTACTGAAAGAACTTCTTCGGTTACTAGGCGCTCTGAAATATTATGAGCATCACTGAGATGCCTCCTTAATTCATTTCCTTGCATAAACCACAAGTCACATAAAGTACAGTGGTTGGGCTTATCTCCAGTGTGTATTACCAAGTGATCTTTGAACTGGTCCCAGCTGTTAAACACACTGTTACAGACCTGAAATAACCAAACATATGACATAAACAATACTTATCTTCAAATTGAAGGAAATATGGATGCATTTTTTTTTAAAGAAAAAGTTGGACTTTATGAATATGGTATCAGCAATATAATCTAGTCCAAGCTAATTCTTTGGTTCATTTGGTCTTTATTTTGGGAAATGTTTCACTATAGCCTTAATTGCTTAAGTATCCTATAAATTCTAAGAATGTAAGTAACAATATTTTAATTTCTCCTGCAACAACATTTAGAATCATTACATTATTTCTTATAAACATACACTAAGCATGAAACAGTCAAATTACAGCTAGTCTGCCTCCACTAGTTCCCCTCCCAAATTCTAATGATCATTCCATGGTTAAAAATAAGTATAGTTTCAGACTACCTGTTATTTAGAAGAGTTCTAGGGTTGAGTTAAAAACAAAACAAAAAACTATTCTAATCTCCTTTATAAAATCAAGACGATAAAGTTCTTTACTCTTATTTTTTCCAAACCATCAGCCCTATACTTTTCTTTGCACTCAGATGTCCCCTCTGAGGGACAAAGAAATTGCTGGTAATTATACAGGACAAACTTAAGCCAGTGCATGAAAATTTTTTAGAAATGTGTTTCAAGTTTTCCTTTCAAACTGCAAGAAAAAGCAAACAAAAAGATGGAATATATACTGAGATATACACACAAAAATTCAGCTGGCACTATGTAATAAGAGAATATCCTTCCACATCGTCTTTGAACAACAAAGACAATAAATTACATATTATTAATGTGAAAGGAGGAAACAAGACTGCATTATCTGCGCGAATAAAAAAACACAAGGTGGAAGACATCAAATTACTATTGCACAACATTTATCAATGAACCTGCAATGCATGTTAGTGACTGTCTCACATGTTACCACACATTAGAAAAACATAAGCTATAAAACTTTGATTTTCTTTGTCATAAATTCCTCAATGTCCAAAATTCCATCATAAGCCAAATATCATTACAATGAAATAATTGGTTCCAACACTATACTATTTAATATGAAGTGATTTGTTTTTCACTATTTTGTAATAAAGTGCGGTCGAGTTGCTGACAGGTGACTGGTGACCTGCAAGATGTCTCTGAGTGCAAAATTAAGTATTGCAAACACAGATTCCTTTGTTAAAAATTGAATGTACCTACACATACCTGGCATTCATAAAGCTTCTTTCTTCCCTTTTTTGCCCCCACTCCAGTTTGGCATGCAGTGAGGTGACATTTGAGGGTGCTATTTCTAGCAAATCGTTCATGACAATTTGGACATTCAAAAGGTTTTTCACCTATCAGAAAAGAAAAAAAAATATTGACAAATTAAGAAAAACCATAAGAAAAAATAATCTGAAGAATTTACATTTTGGGGGGTTAATTTTAATAGCAGGGGTTAATTTTAATAGCACATTCTTAAGAGGGGGAATCATAATTTATAATTTAGATATTTTCACCACATTCTAAAGACTTTCTAGAGGTAGCAATAATAAAATTAGATGATTATTATAATTGTATTTATGCTCTGATGAAGATAAATATAATTTGGATCTGAGGTCTCTTCCATGTTTTTGCATTTCTTAAAACACTGTATATTTTCCCTTACGTAAAAATCATGATCTATCTCTATTTTGGAGAAATGCATCATTATCCTTTCCATAAACACTTTTTGCATACTTACTGTGCCAGACCATGTGCTAGGTGATAAAAACAAAAAGATAAACTATGCTTCTTTTCAAAAACTCGATAGTAAAGGCCAGGGTATAAAGATGAAAATAAATGCAATGCACTGTAGAAGACCTGCTACAGAAAAGAGAGCCACCAAAAATGTACAATAGCACAAAGCAGGGAAATTCTGTCTAATGAAATGAAAAAAAAAAGGAAAGAAGGAAGAGTACTCTGCGCAAAGAAATAGAAGTATAAAGTAGCATGGTGGGTGAGAAAATACCAAATCAAAGAGCAGAGGAATCCAAATAGGCCTGAAGTGCAATGTGCTGAGAAAGATTATAAATTCATTTTGTGTCCATTGAGTTCAAGATACTCAGCGCCGAGTGGAAGTCTGGTAGACAGTTGTATAGATAATTTTGAAGGCAAAGAGGGTGGACTGATATATAGATTGGGGGTATTTTAAGTAATAAAAATCTTCGGTCTAGAGACTTCTCAAAGTAAGTTGTATGATAACAAGAATCAAGGACCGAACCCAGTAGCAAAGGAAATAGAAACGGAACAGCCAGAAGTAGGGAAAAACAAAACCAAGGGAAATGACAGTAGCCAGTGGTGTGGTAGGATCAGAGGCCAAACCACTGTGTGATGAGGAAGTTAATGAGAGGCACGTCAGTGAAAGCAGAAAGGAGCTGGAATGAGGATGGGATGTGGTTTTTCAAAAGCCATCAAGGCACAAGATCCGGAACTGGCCTTGAAGAAAATGGAAATCTCTTCTTCTAGAATAAAAGAGAAGAGGACAAAGACGGATGCCACTACAGATAAGGTGGGGGTAGGAAGACAGGTATGTCATCTTCTGGAGGTAGGATATGGGCAGGGGTCTTGAGTACTACAGTAAAGATCTGAAACAGCAATTAGTAAAAGAAATAAATCAGACACCAAAGGGTCTCACTTAAGGTCTGAGACATAGATTTTCTCCAGTAGTGCTCAGCTTGTTTTTCAAAAAGCTTGCATGCATGTATGTGGCTATGTGAAAATGCAAAGAATATTTTTAGAAGGTTAAATAAGAAAACGACAGAAGTAGTTGCTTCCAAAGAGATCTACTTAAGTAGGAAAGAGACTAATTTTTCACTGTATGTCATTTGAACTTTTTCTATTTAAAAAATTAGTATAATAAAGCTCAGTAAAATCTGGAAATAGCAATATATTAATTCTCTTTTAGATGTGTGATCAGTACAGTTTTCTAAGTACTTTCACCATTTTCTTATTTGTCACACCAGCCTTATAAAGTAGGCATCATTATCCTTATTTACAAAGACAAGGAAAGAAGCCCAAAGATAAAGTAACTAGTCAAGTTCATGCTGGCACAAATGTTGGAATTAGCACTGGAACTGAATTGATTTCTGTGCCCACATTCTTTTTACCATCCTACACTACCTCTCTTGGAAACCAGAGAACAATTACTTAAAAATATGACTAGGCTGGGCTCGGTGGCTCAGCCTGTAATCCCAGCACTTTGAGAGGCTGAGGCGAGTGGATTGCCTGAGCCCGTGGGTTTGAGACCCACCCAGGTAACTTGGTGAGACCTTATCTCTACAATAAATCAAAAATTAGCTGAGCGTGGTAGTGCGCACCTGTAGTTCTGACTATTTGGAAGGCTGAGGTGGAAGGATCGCTGGAGCCCAGCAGGTAGAGGCTGCAGTGGCCAGGAGTGTGCCACTGCGTTCTAGCCTGGGCAACGGAGTGAGATTCCAACTCAAAAAAATAGAAAAAATAAAAAGCAAAAATATGGCTAAAGGTTACCTCTAGGTTCTCTTTTATACCGTGTGTCCCCCAGATTTATCTATCACTGTTTATTTTCCCTCCCCTCCCACTGCTTACACTTCTGTGTTTTTCTAAGTTAATAACCTCCAATCATGTAGCCACCCAAATCAGAAAGCTGGGAGTCAGCAGCTCTTGTGCTCCCACATCTCACTGATCACCAAATCCTACTGATCTTGCCTACTTAATGTTACTTAAATCTCCATCTCTTTTCCATGATCACTGCCTTTACTTAACCTCCCATTTTGGTTTAGATGACTCCAACAGATTCCTCACTGGACTAGCAGGTTTTACCCCATTCCCATCTATCTATCTTGTCAATCAATCATCTCTCTAGAATAAGAATCTGATCAGATTCCTTCCTGGCTGAAATTCCCTTAAAATGACCCAGAGTGTTCCAAGATAAAATAAAAACTCAATTATAGCACTTATGAAAATAACAACATGATCTCAGACCCCTCTCATTACTCCTCCCCTTCTCTTTCCTTTAAACCTCTTGTAAATCCCCTAACGATGCCAAGGGGATTCTATTGTCTTCAGCTACATATCCTAGCATTCCTCTACTTGGACCTAACCCTCTGGCCATAATGCACTGCTGGCCGTGATCCAAACAATTTGCTTCCTCTCATTGCTCTATGCCTACGTGTGTTTCATTTCCTTTGCCTGGAATGCCTGTCTCTAGGTCAACTCCTTTTCCCTTGAGAGTCATCATAGGGTAAACCCCCCACCACCACCCCAGGAAGCCATTTGCTAGAGTTTGAATGTCTATCCCCTCTGAAATTCATGTTGAAACCTAATTCCCCAATGTGGCAATATTGAGAGGTGAGACCTTTAGGAGGTGATTGGGTCATGGGGGCTCTGTACTATGAGTTGTCATGGAAATGGGATGGGTGGCTTTATAAGAAGAGGAAGAGAAATCTGAACAAGCAAGCTTAGTCCCCTCACCATGTGATGCCCTGCATGGCACCAAGACTTGACAGTCTTCACTGGCAAGAAGGCGCTCACCAAATGTGGTCCCAAGACACAGAACTTCTTAGCTTCCATAACTATAAGAAATCACTTTTCTTTCTAAGTTACCCAGTTATAGGTGTTGTTAAGTAACAAAAAATGGACTAAGAAATCATCCTTGCCTCCTCCATCATAAATTCCCACAGGATTCTGCTTACCTCTATCAGCACTTAGCATGACACACTGAGATGGTGCATGTTTGTCTCCTGTAACATACCTTGAGCTCCTTGAAGGCAGGGACTCTAAAATTGCTTTATACAGTATTCATGGCCTAGCAGCATGGCATTATCATTACTGTTTTCCAAATGAAAACAAAATAAATTCAGAGGACAGAAAGCCAAAATTTTGCAAATCAAGCCACAGATTACAGTGCATGCTGTAAGAATACACAAGAAACCAAACCATTAAATAAACATACACACGATATGGAACTGAGTGGGGTGTATTATGTGTTTTGAGGGTAGGAAACAAAAACAGGATAGTCTCCTATCTTCACTTTATTTTAAGAAAAAAACAACCTATCCATTATTAACTTAAACAAAATTTAAAACTGCTTACACACATCATTTTATTGTGAATTGTTTCACTGCAATTTCTTACAAGTTGAAGGTTTGTGGCAATCCTGTGTCAAACCAGTCTATTGGTGGCATTTTTTCAACAGCATGTGCTTACTTCATGTCTCTGTCAGTGTAATTCTTACAATATTTCAGACTTTTAAATTGTTATTTTATCTGTTATGAACATCTATGACCAGTAATCTTTAATGTTACTATTGCAATTGTTTTGGGGTGCCATGAACTGCACCAATAAAAGACAGTGAACTTAATTGATAAATGTGGTGTGTCTTCTCACTGTTGCCGTCTCTCTCCCTCTCCTTGGGCCTCCCTATTTTCTAAGACACAATGATATTAAAAGTAAGCCAATTAATAACCCTACAATGGCCTCTAAGTGTTTAAGTTAAGAGTCCTAAGTCTCTAATAAATCAAAAGCTAGAAATGATCAAGTCTCTGAGGAAGGCATGCTGAAAGCCAAGATAGTCTGAAAGCTAGGTCTCTTGTGCCAGTTAGCTAAGATGTAAATGCAAAGGAAAAGTTCTTGAAGGAAATTAAAAGGGCTACACCAGGGAATACACAAATGACAAGAAAGCAGAACAGCCTTATTGCTGACACGGAGAAAGTTTAAGAGGTCTGGATAAAGGATCAAGCCAGCCATAATATCCCTTTAAGCCAAAGCCTAACCCAGAGCATGGCCCTAACTCTTTGATTCTATGAAGGTTGAAAGAGCTGAGGAAGCTGCAGAAGAGGAGCTTGGAAGCTGACAAAGGCTGGTTCGGGAGGTTTAAGGAAAGAAACCTTCTCCATAACATAAAAGTGCAAGGTGAAGCAGCAAGTGTTGATTCATATAGAAGCTGCAGCAAGTTATCTAGAAGATCTAAGATCACTGATGAATCTAAACCACAGATTTTCAATGTAGATGTCAACGGCCTTCTACTGGAAGGAGATGCTACCTAGGACTTTCATGGCTAGAGACAAGTCAATGCCCAGCTTCAAAAAACAGGCTGGGGCTAAAGTAGTTGGTGACTTAAAGTTAAAACTGATACTCAGCCGGGCTTGGTGGCTCAGCCTGTAAACCTGCGCCTTTGGGAGGTTGAAGTGAGTGGATTGCCTGAGCCCATGGGTTCAAGACCTGCCTGGGCAACTTGGCGAGACCTCATCTCTACAATAAATCAAAAAAATTAGCCGGGCGTGGTAGCGCACACCTTTAGTTCCAGCTACTCGGAAAGCTGAGGCGGAAGGATCGCCTGAGCCCAGCAGGTCGAGGCTGCGGTGGCCGGGAGCCGCCACTGCACTCCAGTCTGGGTGACAGAGTGAGATTCCAACTCAAAAAACAAAAACAAAAACAAAAACAACCCCCCCCAACTGATACTCATTTACCATTCCCAAAATCTTGAGAATCATGCTAGAAATGTAACAAAACTTGGATGACAACACATCTGTTTACAGTATGGTTTACTGAATACTTTAAACCCACTGTTGACACCTACTGCTCAGTTAAAAAAGATTCTGCTCAAAATATTACTGCTCACTGACAATGCCCCTGGTCACCCAAGAGCTCTGAAGGAGTCATACCAGAAGATTAATGCTGTTTTCATGACTACGAATAAAACATCCATTCTATAGCCCATGGATCAAAGAATAAATCTTTCACATCTTATTAAAATTCTGTTTTGTTAAGTTTATAGCTGCCAGATAGTGTGATTTTTTTGATAGATCTGGGCAAAGTAAATCAAAAGCCCTCTGGAAAGGAGTCACCATTCTTGATGCTATTAAGAACATTTGTGATTCATGAGAGATGGTAAAAATGTCAACATTAACAAGAGTTTGGAAGAAGTGGATTCCAACTCTCACAGATCACTGAGCGGTAAAAGACTGCAACAGAGAAAGTCATTACAGATATGGTGGAAAGCAAGAAAATCACAAGTTGAGCCTGAAGATGTGACTGAAATGCTGCTATCTCCTTATAAAACTTGAATGAGTGAGGAGTTGCTTCCTATGGGTGAGCAAAGACAGTGGTTTTCTGAGATAAAATCTCCTGATGAATATGCTGTCAACATTGCAGAAATGACAGTATAAGATTTAGAATATTACATAAACTTAGCTGATAAAGCAGGGGCAGGATTTGAGAGGATGGACTCCAATTTTGAAAGTTCTATTGTGGGTAAAATGCTATGAAACACAGCATCGCATGCTACAGAAAAATATTTCATGAAAGGAAGAGTCAATTGATAAGGCCAACTTCATTGTCATAGTTACTTCAGCCTTTAGCAACCACCACCCTGAGGAGTCAGTAGCTACCAGCTATCAACACTGAGGCAAGACTCCCCCACCAGTAAAAATATTACAATTTGGTGAAGGCTTACATGATTGTTAGCATTTTTTTCACAATAAAGCATTTAAAAATTAAGCTATGTACATTTTTAAGACATAATGCCACTGCACACTTATAGAGTACAGAATAGCATACATATAACTTTTATATATGTATTGGGAGCTCAAAAAGCTTCTGACTTGCTTTACTGCAGTAGTCTGGAACCAAGATATGCCTATATGCTCCTACTGGATTCACTAAGTCATTCATCAAATCCATAACTATCTTGTCACTAATTATTAGTACAGTAACTGATTGATGCTAAAACACAATGAAAGTTGAGTTTGCTTTATGTGCTAAATTGTTCCTTCAATCAGCATACAGTTTTAATATAACTATGTTAATTACTTCTCTCACATCATTTCTAAGGGAAGGACAAAGACATACAACATAATGTACTTTAACCCTATATTTTGCTGCCCAATCCAAAATAAAAAGCCCAGGACCTGAGAAACACACTTTAAAATGTCCAATATAGGCCGGGCGCGGTGACTCATGCCAGTAATCTCAGCACTTTGGGAGGCTGAGGTGAGAGGATTGCCTAAGCCCAGAGGTTCGAGACCAGCCTGGACAACTTGGTAAGACCTTGTCTCTACAATAAATGAAGAAAAATTAGTCAGGCATGGTGGCACATGCTCCGTGGAAGGCTGAGGTGGAATGATCGCCTAAGCCCAGCCGGTTAAGGCTACGGTGGCCATGAGCATGCCACTGTACTCCAGCCTGGGTGACAGGGTGAGACTCTGACTCAAAATAAATAAGTAAAAATAAATTAAAAAAATTAAAATGTCCAAAGTGGTCTGTGTTGTCCTGTTTTCAAATAGGTCAATCTTGGTCATGTCTCAGGTAAGAGACAACTGCTGCTACTTTCATATTCCCCGGAGATGACTGAAAAGCTACTGATTATGTTGCTGGAGTATTGGAAACTGCCATTAACATTCACTAGTTACCTACTAATGTTTATTTACTGTGCTATTGGTATAGCAATCCTTTTGCATCATTTCTAAGGGAAGGACAAAGACATACAACATAATGTACTTTAACCCTATATTTTGCTGCCCAATCCAAAATAAAAAACCCAGGACCTGAGAAACACACTTTAAAATGTCCAATATAGGCCGGGCGCGGTGACTCATGCCAGTAATCTCAGCACTTTGGGAGGTGGAGGCGAGAGGATTGCCTGAGTCCACAGGTTTGAGACCAGCCTGAGCAACATGGTGAGACCTCGTCTCTACAATAAATAAAAAAATTAGCTGGATGTGGTGGTACCCGCCTGTAGCTCCAGCTACTTGCAAGGTTGAAGCAGAAGGATCACCTGAGCCCAGCAGGTCAAGGCTGCAGTGGCTATGAGTGTGCCACTGCACTCCAGCCTGGGTGACAGAATGAGACTCCAACTCTGACTCAACAACAAAACAAAACAAAACAAAAAACAAAACAAAACTCCACATATCTGGGTTTCACATCCTATGAATACTGTATTTTCAATCTGTGTTCAGTTGAAGACAATCTGTATATAAGTCAACCCATGCAGTTCAAATCCATGTTGCTCAAGTGTCAACTATATATACACATGTTTGAAATCAGAAAACATTTTTCCAAAATATTTCATAATGATTATTAGTTACCCATATTAGTACTTTAAAGCCTTTTAAATTCATACTGAACGTTCAGGAAAGTAAGAGATTCCTTTGCTATTTATATATTTATTCAGTCCCTGAGAACTGACAGCAAGAGCTTGGTCAGTGAGGGATAACATTATTTGAATCTATCTGGTTCCTCTATTTCGAGTATAGAAAGTGACTGTGAACAGTGACAAATCTATTAATAAGAACTTCACCAGAAACTGTCCAAACTCCAACATTAAAAAAAAAAAATTCTGGACAGTATAGAATACTTACATTATTATTTACTGTATTAGCAGCCTTAACCATCACATGTAACAAGAACTTGGGAACAAGTATCTAGAAGTCTGACACTTAACACACTACAGCAGCTGCTCTCTCCATATTTGTTATAGCAGCTTAAGGACTAGCCAAGATTAAAGTCACTGGTGGTACTGCCTATATCTGCACAGGAGATAGAGCAAAGATGCTTAGAGAGTGGAAGCAAGTAAGGGACTTGAGCAAGGTCAGGGACTCCAACAGGCATAAAGGATGCAAAGTTATATGGGTCAAAGGCCCTAAGGAAGATTTCCTGGGACATCTCCATGCTTGGATGGCTCCCGGGAGAAGTATAAAGACTGTATCCTCCTCAACTCCCTAGCTGTCCATCAGTCCTGACAGGTTTGCTGAAGAGGTGGAGAGAGATGGACTTATACTGCCTACCTATACTGGGCCTATATACCATTTACATGCAAAAAAGTATAAACTTGTCAGGAATTGCTTGCAAATGTACTTATCTATGTAACACGTTAACATGAGAAATGTTAAAACAAGGGATGGTAAAAGGCTCACTAGAATTAGAAATTTAATAATTTATGATCTTTAATAAACAAATCACAAACTGTATTTTAAGTATTTCTTTGAAAAATATAAAAACTGGCAAGGCATAAAAGTAAAAATTACTTTCAAACTTGATACTGATTTGCATTTAAAGCATCAATATTCCAACAATGTAATACTATAAAAACAATGTGTACTTAGCCTGCACATTAGAAAACAGATGACCTCTGAGATCATATTTTTAAAAAAGCATTTTGATATTTAGACTTGAAGTGAACATAGAAAAAAATAAAGTATTTGTTAATTACCTGTATGTTTTCGAAGATGTTCTTTAAAATGTCCAAAGTGGTCAAACTGTTTCTCACAGTACTGACAAATGTGAATTTTTTTCCCAGTTCTTTGCTTCTTACTGATTCCACCTTCTTCAAGGTGGTAACAATTTAGGTGCTGTTTCCATGCGCTCTCCCGAAGATACCTTTTATTGCATATTTCACATTTGAAACTCTCAGTGGAGTGTGATTTCATGTGTTCCTTAAAATGGTAAAACAATTTAAATGAACGGTTACATTTCTCACAATGGAACAAGTCCTTCACATGTGACAGCTGAAGTTCCACAATTTCAATACCTTCTACCTGTTTGCTTGTGGGGTCAGATGCACAGCCATCTTCTTCTTTAATCTGCCCTTTTCTGTCACCTTGACGGTACTTGCTGGTAATATCTGCCAACAGTGCTAGAGCAGAATCATCAGAGGAACCTGTGCTCTGAATGTACTTTATGGACTGCTTGGCAGAAGCCACTTCCTCTAATGTTTCAATGCCTTCGTCTTCTACTTCAATTGTGCCTTCAGCAATCTCTACCTCAATTTCAACAGGTTCTGATTCTGCAGATGGCAATGACTCAGTGATAACATTTGAAGTTTCAGCAATCTTCCTTTTTTTGGCCTCATTTTTTCCTGTGGTATTTTCCTCTAATGGAGCTGAGTTTTCTTTGTTCCTGAAATATATAACGTAGGAATTGAACAAATCTGTAAGATCAAAATTCTAGCAGTTTTTTTTTTAAAGAAACTGATAAACTGACAATAAAATGTATATAAACAGGCAGAAAACAAGATTGGAGGACTTATACTACCTGATTTCAAAACTTATTATAAAGCTACAGTAATTAAGATAAGATATGCAAAGTTAATGTGAAGGGAAGAATTTTAAGATCAGTGAGACAAAAACATCAAATGACTTACAAAGGCAAACCTATCAGACTAACAGAAAACTTCTCAGAAGAAACTCTGCAAGTCAGAAACGACTGGGGCCCAACCTTTAATCTCCTCAAATAGAATAACTGTCAGCCAAAGATTCTGTATCCCACAGAACGAAGTTTCATAAATAAAGGAGAAATGAAGTCCTTTGCAGACATGCAAACCCTGAGGGAATATGTCACCACTAGACCAGCTCTATGAGAAATACTCAAAGGAGTGCTAAACACTGAAACAAAGGAAAAAATACACCACCAGAAAAATGCTAGAAGTCATACAGTTTACAGGCCTTATGGAATACCAGCACAATAAAGAAAATAAATAAATAAAGGTATCAGATAACAACCAGTATGATGAATGGAATATATACCTTACATATCATTATTAACCCTGAATGTAAATGGTCTCAATGCCCCAACAAAAAAATACAGAATGGCTGAATGGATAAGAAAACACAACCCAAATATCTGCTGCCCTCAAGAGACCCACTTAACTTGCAAAGACTCCTACAGACTCAAGGTAAGGGGGGTGGGTGGAATAATCCATGCAAATGAAAACCAAAATGAACAGGAATAGCCATTCTTATATCAGATAAAACAGACTTTAACACTTTGCACTTGGATGTCCCCTCTGAGGAGACATCATAAATCTATCAAATCACTCAACTGTCCCCTCAGGGGACATAAACAGACTGCTGGTGATTATACAGGACAAACTTATGCCAGTACAAAATATTTTTAAAATGTAAGTTTTCTTGAAGTTTTCCATTTAAATTGCACAAAAAAGCAAATAGAGAGATGGAATATGTACTAAGATACACGTTTAAAAAAAAAATCAGCTGGCATTACATAGAAAAAGAATGTGTAAGCACTTTCACAGGGGGGCCGAAACTTCTTTGTAAAAGAAAAGAGCATCTGTGTAAGAAAGGCAGCTATGGTTATACACTTTGTATCATATGGCATCACCTGAAAAGATAGATAAGCATGTTACTTTAGACTTAAAGAGACTTTCGAAATTGAAAGCAGATCGTTACTACATGTTGGAAAATATAAGACAATTTTTGTTACAAATAAGTTCCTCAGTGTCCAAAATTTCATTGTAAGCCAAGTATCATTACAATAATTGATTCCAAAACTCTACTATTTAATATTAAGTGATTTGTTTTTCACTATTTTGTAAAAAAGTGTTGTCAAGTTGCTGGTAGGTGACCCAAGAGACGTCTCTGAGTACAAAGGGTTAAATTAACAACAGTTAAAAAAAGAGAAAGATGAGTAATATATAATGATAAAGGGATCAATCCACCAAGATAACAATTTTAAATATATGCGCCTAATGCCAGAGTCCCAACTTTATAAAATAAATTCTACTAAGCCTAGAAAAAGAGACAAACAGCAATACAGTAACAGTGAGAGACATCAACACTCCACTGACAGCAATAAACAGATCATCAATGCAGAAAGTCAACAAAAAAACACTGGAGTTAAACTGGACTCTAGAGCAAATGGAACTAACAGACATCTACAGAACATTCTATCCCAAATACAGAATTTATATTTTTCTCATTAGCACATGAACATTCTCCAAGATAGACCATATAATCGTCCACAAATCAAGTCTCAATAAATTAAAAAAAATCAAAATCTTAACAAGAACCGTCTCAGACCACAGTGAAATAAAGCTAGACATTAACTCCAAGAAGAACTCACAACACCAAACAAAAACATGGAAATTAAGCAATCTGCTCCTGAATGAATCTTGGATCAATGATGAAATTAAGATGGATATTAAAAAGTTATCTGAACTGACAATGATGAAACAAGTTATCAAAACCTCTGGGACACAAAGCTGTGCTCAGAGGAAAATTTATAATGCTTAGTGACTACATTAATAAGTCCAAAAGATTGCATATTGACAACCTAACATGATATCTCAAGGAACTAGAAAAAGATAAACAAACCAAACCCAAAGCTAGCAGAAAAAAGAAATAATGACGATAAGAGCAGAATTAAATGAAACTGAAATACAAAAATACAAAGGATCAATGAAACAAAAAGTTGATTCTTTCAAAAGATAAACAAAATTGATAGACTGCTAGCTAGATCAAGAAATGAAGAGAGAAGACTCAAATCAGTGCAATAAGAAATGAAAATAGAGACATTACAACTGGCAAGACAGAAATTCAAAAGACCACCTGAGACTATAATGAACATCCTTATGCAAACAAACTAGACAATCTGGAGGAAACGGATAAATCCTTGAAAACATATAAGTGCTGATACCCTGAATCAGGAAGAAACAGAAACTCTGAACAGACAAATAATGAGTAGTGAGATTGAAACAGTAATTAGACATCTCCCAACAAAAGAAGTCCAGGATCTGATGGACTCACAGTTGAATTCCACCAGACCTTCAAATAACTTTTACTGAAGCTATTACGCAAGATTGAACTCATTTTCCAAGGCCAGTGTGTCTCTGATACAAAAGTCAGGAAAAGACACAACACAAAAAGAAAATTACAGACCAAATCCCTTATGAATATAGACATGAAAATCCTCAATAAAATATTAGCAAATGCAATTCAATAGCACATTAAAAAAAAAACAAAACACCACAAATAAATGGATTTTATCCCAGGGATGCAAGGTTCAACAGAAACAAGTCAATGAACATGATCCACTACATACACAGAATTAAAAACAAAAATCATATAACCATTCAACACACACAGAAAAAACATTTGATAAAATCCAGCATCCTTTCAGGATAAAAACCCTCAGCACAATAGTCATAGAGGGAATATTCCTCAAAATAATAAAAACCATATATAACAAACTCACAGCCAATGTCATCCTGAACAAAGAAAGGTTGAATACATTCTCCCTCAGAAATGGAACAAGGCAAGAATGCCCACTTTCACCACTACTATTCAACATAATACTGGAAGTCCTAGCCAAAGCAATCAGGCAAGAAAAATAAATAAAGGATATCCAAATTTGAAAACAAGAAATCAAACTATCTCTGTATGCTGACGATATGATCTTATATCCAGAGAATCTTAAAAAATTCCCAAAATGCTTCTGGACTTGATAAATGAATTTGGTAAAGTTTCAGGATATAAAATCAACACACACAAATCAGTAAAACTGCTACACACCAATAGTGATCAAACGGAGAATCAAATCAAGAACTCAACTTCAATTAAAATAGCAGCCAAAAAGCTACGATATCTAGTGACATATTTAACCAAAGAGATGAAATATCTCTACAAGAAGAACTACAAAACTCTGATAAAAGAAATTGTAGATAACATAAACAAATGGAGAAACTTCCCATGCTCATGAATAGGAAGAATCAACATTGTTAAAATGACCATATTACCCAAAGTAATCTACAGATTCAATGAAGTCCCTAACAAATTACCAATGCTATTTTTCACAGAATTAGAAAAAACAATCCTAAAATTCATATGAAACCAAAAAAGAGCCAGAGTGCCAAAACAATCCTAAGCAAAAAGAACAAAGTGAGAGGCATCACCTTACCTGATGTCAAATGATACTAAAAGGCCGTAGCAACCAAAACAGCATGGACCAACGGAACAGAAGCAGAGAATCCAGAACAAGAGCAGACACACGGACCAATGAAACAGAACAGAGAATCCAGAAATAAACCCAAATACCTACAACCAACTGATCTTTGACAAAAACATACACTGGGGAAAAGGACACCCTATTCAACAAATGGTGCTGGGAAAACAGGATAGCTCATGCAGCAAAATGAAACTTGATACCTATCTCTTCCCATATAAAAAAATTAACTCAAAATGGATTAAAGACTTTAACGTCAGCTCTGAAACCATAAAAATCCTAGAAGAAAACCCAGGAAAAACTCTTCTGGACATCAGTCTAGGCAAAGAATTTATGGTTAAAATCCCCAAAGCAAATTAAATAGAAACAAAAATAAACAAGTGGGACTTTCCCTTGGCATTTGGAGACATCTTGCAGATAGCCTACCAGTAACTCAATTGCACTTTTTAAAGAAATAGTGGAAAAATCACTTTATATTATTTAATATGAAGTGATTTCGTCTAGTATTGGAACCAGTTACTTTACTGTAATGATATTTGGCTTATAATGGAATTTGGGACATAGAGAAACTCATTTATGACAAAAAAAATCAAAATTTTGTGTTTTTCTAATGTGTGGTAATATGTAAAACAGTCAACAACATGCATTACAACATGTTGTGCAATAGTAATTTCACATCTTCCACCAGGTATTTTTCTGTTCAAGCAGACAATGCAGTCTTGTTTTTTTCTTCTCACATTAATAATATGTAATTTATTGTCCAGTCTGTGTATCACTGTGAAAGCACGTCATACATTTACTTTCTATATAACATAAGATGATTTTTAAAAGAATATATTCCACCTCTTTGTTTCATGTGATTTGAATGGAAAACTTCAAGGAAACATACCTTTTTGAAAGATCTGTGCTGGCATAAGTTTGTTCTGTATAATCACCAGTAATCTCTTTATGTTCTCTAAGAGGGGATATCCAAGTGCAAAGGGTTAAACTAAAAAGTTTCTGCATAGCTAAAGAAATAATCAACAAAGCAAATAGGCGACCTATAGAACAGGAAAAGACATTCAGACTATACATCTAACAAAGGACTAATGTACAGAATCTACAAAGAACTCAAATCAAATAACCTCATTAAAAAGTGGTCAAACACCATGAACAGACATCTTTCAAAAGAAGATATACAAATGGCCAACAAACATGAAAAAATGCTGAACATCACTCATCACCAGGAAAATGCAAATTAAAAACACAATGAGAAATTACCTTACACCATTATTAAAAAATCAACTCAATTCTTTCTTCTTGTCTCTCCTAAATTCTATTTATTCTCTCTAGTAATGTATTGATATCTGGGTTTGTGGTTTGAGAGCAGTCATTCTGGGGGCTCTTCATTGTCTGCGTTCCGAAATCTGTATTCTCGGTGTCTGCCCTCTCAGGGGTCTATGTGAGACCCATATTCTTCTTTTGGTTTTTCCTCATTTGTGTAGATTTTCCTCCCCACTTTAAAAAAAAATCTCTTCTTTAATTCTGTTGTTCAGGGACGGGAGGTTGCTTTTATTGCTGCTTGCTCAATCTCCTATTCTTCCTTATGGGGATACTTTGGCTTTGTTCAATTCTGAAGGGGGAATGCGGGGTGGGGGCTGTAGTTTTTGCAGTTTTGAGATTTAATTGAGGGAGGGGAGCTATGACTCAGAATCTGTCTGCAGATCCCAGTATCCATTGACAGCTGAGTGGGCCCCCTGGTACCCACTTCCCACTGCCTTACAACCTATCAGTGGTTGTATAGGTTTGCTCCCTGAAAGCAAAATGAGGTAAGAAAAAGGAAGAGAATGGAAAAAGGAAAGGGGGGGGAGTGAGAGGAAGGTAGAGAGAGAAGAGTAAGAGGTAAAACAAACACACACACTAACTAACAAATGAAAAGAAACACAAAGACAGAAAAGAGTAAAAAAAAACCCTAAAATATACAAACAATCATATAAACATACAAACCGACAAAACCTCCCTACTGATGTACTCTCCCTCAAAAATACCCATACACAAACAGGAAGTCTTAAAAAAAAAACTGCAATAAAATAACAGAAACAAAGCAAGTACGAAAACATTACTGAAAGCAGAAAGAGGAAAAAAACCTAACAAATAACAGATGCTGGAGAGGATGTGGTGAAAAGGGAACACTTCTACACTGTTGGTAGGAGTGTAAACTAGTACAGCCTCTGTGGAAATCAGTGTGGAGATTCCTAAAAGTTCTAAAAATTGACCTTCCATAAGACCCTGCAATCCCCCTACCGGGAATATACCCAGAAGAACTCAAATCACTCTATAAAAAAGATACCTGCACATATATGTTTATCGCAGCGTTGTACACAATAGCAAGAACATGGAACCAACCATGCTGCTCATCAAAAGAGGACTGGATAAAAAAAAAGTGGTACATAATACACAATGGAATATTATGCAACCACAAAGAACAACAAAATCATGAACTTTGCAACAACCTGGAAGGACTTAGAGTCTATAATACTGAGTAATCTTTCACAGAAACAAAGAACTGAGTATCACATGTTCTCACTCATAAGCGGACCTTGGACAACTATTGTAATACTATAAGAAAAGGATTGGCAGTAGCGGTAAACTGAAGGTGAGGGGCAAGGGGGAGGTGGGATTAGCAGGAATGGGAATCTGCCTGGGGAATGGGGGTATACCTCATGGACAAGGGTACTGCATAATGAACATTTGTATACCCAACCCTGAATTGTACTCCACATCTTTAAGATAAAAAAAATTAAAAGTTAAAAAATATAATTAAAAAAAAATAGATGCTGGCAGAGATGCAGAGAAAAGGGAACGCTTATACACTGTGGGAGTATAATGAGTACAATCTCTATGGAAAGTGTTAGGGAGGTAACTCACATAACTAAAAGTAGATCTACCATTTGATCAAGCAATCCCACTACTAGGTATCTACCCAAAGGCAAAGAGGTCATTATATAAAAAAGACACCTGTACCCGCATGTTTATTGCAGCACAAGTCACAATTGTAAAGATGTGGAATCAATCTAAATGCCCATCCTCTGATCAGTGAATAATTAAAATGTAGTATATATGCATATGAAATACTACTCAGCTATCAAAAAGAATGAAATGTCTTTTGCAGCAACTTGAATGAAATTGAAGAACATCATCCTATGCAAACTAACTCAGGAACAGAAAACCAAACATCACATAGTCTTACTTGCAAGTGGGAGCTAAACTAAGGATATGCAAAGACATAGAAAATGGTATAATGGATATTGGAGACTCAGAAGCGGGAGGGGAAAAGGGGTGGAGGGACAAAAAAATCACCTACTGGGTACAATATACACAGGTGGGGGTGGTGGGTACACTTAAAGTCCAGATAAAAAACTATTTGTACCCCCCAAAGCTATTGAAATTAAAAAGAGGGAGAGACAAGATACTGGTAAAATATGAAGGGGGACCCCCAAAAACCTGGAATTTACTTATACAAAATGTATGTACTTATTCTTATATGTTTAAACTTCAGTCACCTTCAAAGTACTCTCCATTTGGTACATTACATCTATCGAGATGCTTTTTCCACTCTTCAAAACAGTTTTAGAACTTGTTAATTTTGATGCCTTTTAGTGCTTCTGCCGTTTTTTGTTTCACCTCTTCCCATATCAGCAAAACGTTTCTCTTTGAGGACATTTTCACCCAGGGAAACAAATAAAAAGTCACTTGGGGTAAGATGAGGTAAATAGGGAGAATGGGGCATGGGGGCCATGCTGTTTTTGGTCAAAAACTGCTGAGCACTCAGTGTGGTGTTGGCAGGTTGTTCATGTAAATCACCCATCAAGAAATGGACAAACGCATTGAATCTTCCCCCAGAAATTCACTGAAGCCAAACGTAGCCTCTCACAACAATGCTAGCTGGTACACTGATACTGATGGCTTTCTAGAATACTTATATAGTGAGGGAAGCCTGTACTACAAGGGGCCCACTCTCCAAAAGACAATTCTAGTTTTTTTTGTGACCCACCCCCCTTGTATAAACATTATAAAGTCCAAAAATAGACCCACACTTATAGAGTCAACTGATTTTTGAAAAAGAAATTCTAAGGTAATTCAGTGAACAAAATAATCTTTTAACAATGGTACTGAAACAACAGGTATCTACAAAGGAAAAATTAATCTCAACTCTTACCTCACATCATACACAAAATATTAACTCAAAATGGACCACAGACCTAAATGTAAGAACGAAAACTGTTAAATTTCTAGAAAAAAGCAGGAAAAGATCTTAGTGACATTGGTTAGTGAAAGATTTCTTAAACAGCATACAAAAGGCAGAAATCATAACAGCAAAAATTGATAAAACTGATTTTATCAAAAGTTAAAACTGTCCTTTGAAATACAGATAACAAAAAAAGCAAGCCACAGGACAAAATATCTGAAAACATATATATGTCAAAGGTCTTATATCCAAAATAAAGAAAAGAATTCTCTAACTTCAATGAAACACAACTGTTGGGAGACAATGTTTCATGGTCTCTTCAGTTTCTGCACATCTTGTAGTCTGAAAATTTTTGTTTTGGATTTAGCAAGAACAGTACAATAGAAAAGAGGGCAAGCTTGCTTACTGTCTAATATAATGAAGATGATGTCCCCCTCTGGGACAAAGGTTAGGCAGGTATGCTTGCAGTCCATTATAATAAAAGAGTTGGGTTTTTTTTTTTTTATGCTGGAGGAGATTCTTCAATTGTGAAACAAAGCATGTGCATGGCATTCACCTGGGCCACCCTATTTTACCCTTATGGGACTTGAGGGGAACGGAAAACTGGCATAAACATAAAATTTATACGCTTCATATGCAGTATAAAGTCCTGTCCTTCTGACAGGTCACAGAAGTCTTGTTTCTTCTTCCAGCACCCACTGACACTGTGGCAGGATAATTTGTTGGCTTGCAAGTAGAGTAAGATCCCTCAAAGTTCTTGCCAGTTTCTGGCATTGAGAACAGGTTGCTGAAAAAAGATAAGGCTTTCTGGAAAAGGAAAGATGAGGCATCACAGAACAATTAATGGGATTTTAGGGAAGTCCAGTGGAACTGATAGCAAATATATTGACCAAACTGTATGATCAACTGGGCAATAAATGGTCCTCTACTTTACTGTCTCTTGTTACGGGTTGGACTGCATCTCCCTAAAAGATATGTTGAAGTCTTGGTGCCTAATACCAGTAAACATGACTGTATTTAGAAACATGTCTTTGCAGACATAACTGAGTTAAGATGAGGTTATTAAGATGAGGCTTTGAATCCTCTGGACATAGTGGTGGCTCAATTCTGGGATCCCAGCACTTTTGGAAGCTGAGGCTAGATGTTTAAAACCAGCCAGGTCAACACAGCAAGATTCCATCTCTACAAAAAAATATTAGCCGGGTGTGGTAGCACATGTCTATAGTCCCAGCTACTGGGGAGGCTGGGGTGGAAGGATCGCTTGAGTCCAGGAGTGTGAGGTTACAGTAAGCTATGATTATGCTGCTGTACTCCTTCCTGCCTGGGCAACAGAGACTCTCTCTTTAAAAAAAAAAAAGGATGAGCCTCAATCCAATACAAATGATATTCGCACAAGAAGAGGAAATTTGGGCACAGGAAAAATCACAAAAGACAGAGGAAGATGGCAATGTGAGGATGGAAGCAGAGACTGGAGTTGTGCTACCATAAGCCAAGAAATGCATGGGGCTGCCAGAGGTGGCAAGAAGGATCTTCCCCTAGAATCCATGGAGGGATCATGGTCCTGTCAACACTTGATATCAGAATTCTAACCTCCAGAACTGAGCGACAACACATTCCTGTTGTTTTAAGCCAAGTTTGTAGTACTTTGTTACAACAGTCGCCTTTGGAAACAAAAACACCTATTACTGAAGAAAAACTGGGAAGGCAGTTGCAGGAAGAGTCTTGGGCAACAAGTTCAAGGATAGCTACTAGAATGGTGCTCTGGTTATTGCAAACTTGGGGAGGGGAGGGGACTTCCTACCATTCTGGTGGTCAGCCATAAATATGGCCATAGTAACAACTATACTAAGATTCATTGGGAATGGTGTGGATGGGGTGGGGATAGAAGGTTCTGTCCTTTTACAGACAAGTTACAATGACATGCACCTACACTGAAAAATGTAAAAGGAGGGAAATTTGCAATTGCTATGATCAGAAACCAGGTAAGTCATTAGAACTTTGGCTGATCCACATGGGAGATAACAGGGCAATATAATGTTTCTTAAGAATGGTAATACCTGGGCCATCTTAGGGCTCAGCCCTTCCTGCAGTCTTATCAGGCCCACCTTTGATCCATTCAGAAGGACAGTAAAGGACTCAATTGGGGTTTTTTTTGTAGTGATTCTTGGCTTCTATGAGGGCACACTGGCCTCTGGGGGGAGTTGTCTTTGAGACATACTCCTATGGAAAATCATACAAGGTATTGACTAGTAAGAATCTTACTGTCCATTTGGGTTTACAATGCTATGAAACTGAGTCACTGGTGAGTGAGAAAATAACCCAAAGTAATATAAATTGTTATGGTCAGCACTGCTGAAAAGTCCCCTGATCTGTATGTTAAAACCAGGCAAAAGTATGCCAATGGAGCAGCCAAGTCCAAAATTAAGGTGTACTCTTTAGTCACTAGTGTGCAAGGCAGACTTGAGTCAAGGCAAAGGGCACAAACCTTAAAGTCCCAACTGGAAAGCAACATGGAGGGGGCTGTTGAATCAAGGAGTGCCCAGAGCTGAGATAGATAGGTATCAGTAGTGACCTTGCTGCTGCTGGAGGTTGCTGGGTGGGCTGAAACACTGGAGGTTTGTTTAGTTTAGTCACATGCAGCTTCTATGCTGCTTGAAACCAA
This sequence comes from Carlito syrichta, assembly GCF_000164805.1. Taxonomy (NCBI): domain Eukaryota; kingdom Metazoa; phylum Chordata; class Mammalia; order Primates; family Tarsiidae; genus Carlito; species Carlito syrichta. Next base: position 105,711 of record NW_007259103.1, on the reverse strand, counting down.
AAGTAAACATGACTTGCTTACTGGCACAGAGTCACTTTTCTCCCTCCGCATCTCCTCCTCCTCTGCCCTCCCCCTTTACACCTTGACTCTGGCTGCTTTGGAGAGAAAGATAACTAGGAATGGATCAAATTCTCCATTCCCAAGGGGGACTGAAGGCACTACATATTCATCAAAGTATGGTGGGGAAAACTCAGGAATGGGAGGGGCTCAAACGTCTATGACTGTGTTAGACTCAGGTGTCCAACTCACTATCCTGTCTTGTTCCATGGCTTCCTAAGAAGAGGAAGAATTTGTATTCAACCAATTGGGGTTGGGAACAGTTTATAGCAGGAAAGGGAAGCCAGGCTGACTTGTGGTGGGGCTGATTCTATGTACTTCTATACTCTTGTTGCTGAGACACCTGAATGTGTGGTAGGAAGTGCATTTATGCTTCGGCATCCTGTAAGTACCAAAGGGTACTTTCCACCCAAATTGGAAAGAAGAGCTGGCTGAAAACTGCAACAAATCCCCTTGAATTCTGCCACTACTGGTGGGGTATTTTGCACAGAATGTCTCTCTCTCCTTTGATGTCCAAAGTTTATGTTATAGAGATTATGTCCTGTTGACTAGCAAGACAGAAGCCTCAGTCTCAAAGGCCTTGACTGCAGTCGTTTATTATACCTCTACTAGTAGGGGTTGCTGATAAATCCCAATAGAATTTTGGGGGCTACTCACCAAGTAAAGTTTTTGTGTCTATACAGGTAAGATTCACAACACTCGATCCATCCAGCGGTCAAGGAAAAATAATTTCTTTGCCTACTCTCCTCCCACCAACAATGAGGCCCAGCACCCTATTGGACTTTTTGGATACCGAACAGTACATGCCTCACTTGGACATTCTTCTTTTTCCTTTGTATTAGCTAATCTGCAAACCAGCATCCTTTAAGTGGGGCTCCAACCAACAAACTGAATTGGAAATTGTCCAAACTAGCACATTCTCTACCTTTGGGGTCCCACAACCCTAATGACCTCTTTGAACTACAAGTCTCAGAGACTGATGCTTTTACAGATTAGAGCTTCTGGCAAAGAAAGGCAGCCTCCACCAAAAGGTTATTCCTTGGGTTCTGAACTTGTCTAACCCTGACCCAGCTCCAAAGTACACCACGTTTGAAAAGAAACTATTAGCTTGTTTTTGGGCTGTTGTTGAAACAGATGCCTGACCCGTGAATAGCTTGAGGTTCTCCAGTCACACATTCCAATTTGGGATGGAGTCAACTCAGACTTCATGACTAACAAGGTGAGAAGTGCTCACCAAGTGTCACTTGTCAAATTAAAATGGTATACCTAAGAAAGCAGTTGGCCTCTTGGCTTTATATCATAAAAAAGTAGGCTGGGCCCGGTGGCTCATACCTCTAATCCCAGCACTCTGGGAGGCCGAGGTGAGAGGATTGCCTGAGTCCACGGGTTTGAGAAAAAGTGGCAGCTCCCTCCCTCTGTTGCCCAAAGCAAAGTCATTAAATTAACACAGGCCTTAGCAGTTAACACTTAACTGACTGATGGTTTGCCTGAACTGAACTTGACAGTGTTTACTAAGCTGCTGTAGGTGCTCAGCCTTGGTACCAACAATGAAAACCAAATGTGGACACGGTCACTCTGCTCAGAGAGCAGAACTCAAGGTTGTCCTCATAGCTCTGGCCAACAATCCCTAAGATTATATACTTACCAAGACTGTTGTATTTTTTACTGACCCTTGGGCTGTTGCCAATGGTCTAGCTCCTTTGTCTTCTTGGAAGACCTGGCAGATTAAAGACAGCAACCTCATGGGCCACAATTATAGAAAAAAAATAGCAGTTTTTGCTGGAACTGTCTGGGTCATATCATTTAAATGCCCAGAATAAGGGGCTGTCCTCTAATGAGACCAACTGGAATCAAGCTGCTGACTAAGCCTACAGTTCCCAGATTGCCACTAATGATACCTACATTCAAAAATTTTCAGCACACATGGTAATACATATACCATCACAGATGGGGCACAAAGTAGAAAACCCTGTTTCTGATGAAGAGGTTTGCTACTGCATGCCAGTCTTGTGATACCTGCTACAAGTTGTCCTGTTTGTCTCATGGTGAAGGAGCTACATCATGAGGATATTTGTCTCTGAATATTTCTTGTAGACTGACCAGGCTGGACCTCTTACCCCATCAGGGCTAGCAGTGGTGCTTCATTACAGTTGACATCTTTTCAGGTTATACTGTTGGTGTTTCAGTCTGATTAGCTGGTTCTGGCTACACCATTGTGTCCCTTGAAACTGATCTATGTCACATGTGCAGCTTTCTGGACCATCTGTAGTCTGACAAGAGTATACCTTTTGTCATAAAAGCTAGTCAATAATTGGCTAATAGTCAAGGTATTAACGGACCTTTCATGCTCTCTACCATCTACAGACACTGACATTGTAGGGCTTTGCAACGGCCTTTTCTTTTCTTACTTTTTTGAGTTGGAGTCTCACTCTGTCGCTAAGACTGGAGTGCAGTGGCCACTCCCGGTGCAGCCTCGACCTGCTGGGCTCTGGCGATCCTTCTGCCTCAGCCTTCCAAGTAGCTAGAACTACAGGTGCGCATTGCCATGCCTGGCTAATTTTTTTGATTTATTGTAGAGATGAGGTCTCACCAAGTTGCCCAGGTGGGTCTCAAACCCACGGGCTCAGGCAATCCACTCACCTCAGCCTCCCAAAGTGCTAGGATTACAGGCTGAGCCACCGAGCCCGGCCTGCAACGGCCTTTTCAAACACTGATTCTAAAGATTTCCAACTCTGCTTCCTTCACCTCCTTGTCCAAAAATCTGAGTAAAGCAGTTTGGCCACTGAATTTAGTTGTACCCAGAAAGGGATCATCTCTTGGTTGCTTCCAGGATAATAATGAAGATAAAGGGGTGGGAAGTTATATAAATTTGGAAAATGTAGGATTCTGCCCTGAAATTCTTGAACAGGATCCTTTTTCTTTTCCTCAATAAAAACCTGGGACAACCTGGCTGGTACCTCTTACAGGTGATAGTCCAGTCAGAAATGGGTTTAGAAGATTCAAATTTCATTATAGTTCAGCAATCTGGATTATTCTGATGGACTGACATCTTATAACATAAGAATATCAATAACTTGGTTGAATATACTGCCTGCCAAGTACACTCACTTATAATGACCCACCGGAGACAAAGAGGGAAATGAAATTGGTCTCTAAGCTTTAAATTTCCTTGATCCTCTTGTACCTGACCATTGCAACAACCCTGGTACCTAGGGAGAGAACTTCTTAGGTGCCGGAGCTCCTGGCACCGGGAGGGACATTGATAATCATCTTTGAGAACACCTCTAGAACTTTCTCAATGAAGGAAAATGCTGACGCAGATGCTGCAAGCATCTTTGAATTGACTGCTGTCTGCTATTCCCTGCCAGATGGTTCTGACAATTTGATAACCATTTCTCTTAACTTTACTAATGTCTCTTAAAAACACCTGGGGATGACGAAGTTCCTTGCATGTCCCAGGCAAAACATCAAATGTTTGTCCCACTATCATTCTCACAGCTGAGATCAGTTCACGAGGTGGACAACAGCCACTTAGCTGGCATTCAGGTGCTTGTGATAAATAAGACAGATTCAACTGACTGCTCTCAGAAAGTCCTTCTAAAATCTATAACTAGACTCAGTCATTCTGATTGAGCTGGGAAAGGAGGCGATCACACCGGAGGCAATGCTAACATGTGGCCCTGGACTGATGTAGGCCCCACGTTGGGAACACAAACAACTGTAAACAACTTTCTTTCAAGGGTTCCTATGTGCCCTTGGGACTGTACTTCTAATATGGAAAATGGTACTAATTTCCTTGCCTCCCAAAAATACAATGAAGTACACTTCTGAGGTGGTTATAAGAGAACATCAAGTGTTTAATAAAAATCAAGTAGCCCTCAGATGACTGCAGAGAGCTCTCTAAAATAAGGCTGTTCTTGGGTAGAAACTCTCAAGGGAGAACTTCCTGGAGGAAAATGACTTACTTATGTACATCCTATGGGCAGTTTTCCATACAATGGTAGTCATCCAGTTAAAAAGCAGTATGAAATTTGTGCATGACTTAAGCTGACGTGATCATTGACACCACTTGGGCTCTGAAAGGTATTCATGTCATCCTGAAATCATTGACCAGTTTTATTATGGACAACAGACTTGCTCTAGACATCTTCCCACTAGGCCAATACTCTGGTCTGTGTAATTGCGAATACATCTTACTATACCTAGATTAATAGAAAGCCACCTTTTTTTTTTTTTTTTAGGTATTTGTTCAGTTGGATGAGCCCAGGATGAACCTTGAGTAAGTGGGTTAGCACTACAGGGTAGCCACACCCTGCTGGTTAAAGTTCTGTTGATAGTATCCTTAAATAAAGGCAATATGAGAAAAAATTGAATGGATTATGTCCTGGTCCCTACCCATCAGATTAATCAGAGTGACCTAATGAAGTGATGATGCACTTATTGGAACATTCACCAGAAGCTAATATAATACAGAAACAAGGATATTATTGGGAGACAACTTTCCATGGATCCCTCATGCTTTTGCTTATAAACAAAAACACTGACGATCTTTTATTTTGGATCATCTTTTCAAGGTTGTTTGTATAGCAAAGAGTTGAGATTTGGGTTTCCTAAAGCTCAGGGTTCCTCAGCTATGACACAAACAACTCTGAGCACAGCATACATCTGCCCACTATGTCACTCCTGTGGGACTCTGGGGAGGGGCAAAGAAAACTGATACAAACAGGGAACTCATGCTGCTTCCTATGCTGTAAGTAGTCAAGTCCTTTCTCTTTGACTTAGCAGTCTCATGTCTTCCACTAGCATCCACGAAGCTAGCTGAACTTACTAGTTTGCAAGTAGGATATATCCTCAGACACCTCACGGTTGACAACAACCCCTTTTAAAAAATGGACAAAAGATTTTCAGTAGACACCTTGTCAAAGAATACAAAGAAATGGCAAAAAAGTCTATGAAAAAAAGTTCAATACCATTAGTCATTAGAGAAAAGCAAATCTATGTGCCCACTAGCATGGCTAAAATGAAAAAGCCTGATCATACCAACTATTACCAAGGCTGTGGAGAAACTGGAGAATTCATATACTGCAGGATAAATGTAAAATGGCACAACTTTGTAAAACAGGCAGTTTCTTAAAACACTAAAGATTTATCTACCATAGAAGCCAGTTATTCTACTCCTAGGTATATGCCAAGAATACTGAATGCATGTCAAAAAGCGTGTAAACAAATGTTCATAGTCACTTTATTTGTAATAGCCAAAAACTGGAAACAACCTAAATCAACAGGTGGATAAACAAATTGTGGTATATCCATAAAATGGAATAATACTCAGCAATAAAAAGGAATTAATTGCTAATACATACAATATGCATGAAATTCAAAATAATTATAAGTGAAAGAAATAAGACAAGTACATACTATATGACTATATGCATATAAAATTGTAGGGATAAAGACAGGAACAGGAAGAGAGAAACGAATTACAAAATGACACAAGGAGACTGGAGGGTGATGGATATGTTCATCACTTTGCCTGTGATAATGGCTTCATAGGCATGTACAAGAGTTAAAACTCCTCAAATTGTATATTTTAAATACATGTAGTCTATTGTACATCAATTATACCTTATTAAAACTTTAAAAATATTAAAACCACAATTACATACCACTATATAATCATTAGAATGCCTAAAGCAGGAACCAGCAAAAACTGGCTGAAGGGCAGTCTGCTTTATATAAAGTATTTTTTTTTTTTTTTTTGAGTTGGAGTCTCACTCTGTCGCCCAGACTGGAGTGCAGTGGCCGCTCCCAGCCACCGCAGCCTCGACCTGCTGGGCTCTGGCGATCCTTCCGCCTCAGCCTTCCAAGAAGCCAGAATTACAGGTGTGCGCTACCACGCCCAGCTGATTTTTGGATTTATTGTAGAGATGAGGTCTCGCTGCCCGGGCGGGTCTCGAACCCACGGGCTCAGGCAATCCACTCACCTCAGCCTCCCAAAGGCGCGGGATTACAGGCTGAGCCACCGAGCCCGGCTTATATAAAGTTTTATCAAAACATAGCACACCCGATTTTTTACAAGCTGCCTATGGTCTCCATGCTACAACAGCAGAGTAATTGCAACAAAGACTACATGGCATATGGGTCTAAAATATTTACTATGTCCCTTTAAGAAAATGTCTGCCAACTCCTAATCTAAAGTTAAAAAAATACCCCTGGCAATACCAAATGTTGGTGAGAATATGACATAACTGGAACTCTCCTGTGTTGCAAGTGGAAGTGTAAATGGCAAGAATACTTTTTAAAAAATCACCAAACTGTTTTCCAAAGTTAAACCTACACCTACCATACAATTAAGCTCTATCCCATTTCTAGATATTTACTAAGAGAAATGAAAGCATACATCTACTCAAAGACTTGCATACAGCAGCACTGTTCTAACAGTTAAAAACTGAAAAACAATCCAAATGTCCATTAGACAGAAAAACAAACTGTAGTATATCCATACTATGGATTACTACTCAGCAATGAAAAGGAACAAAATAACATCCATGTGGACAAATCTCTAAAACACAATGCTAAGTGAAAAAAGTTAAACATGAAAGACTGCACACCATAGGAGTCCATTTATATGACACAAATACAGTGACAAAAATCTGAGTAGTGGTTGTTTGGGACTGGGGATTAAGATCAACTGCAGAGAGTCATGAGAAAACCTAGAGTGATAAAAATGTTCCTATATCTTGATTGTGGTAATGGCTACACTACTGTAAACAATTATGAAAATTAAAACTCTACACTTAAAATGAGTAAATGGCAGTATATGTAAATTATATCTCAATAGGCTGGGGAGGGAAAATTTAGGCAACTGCAGCTTTCTAACGAAGAACAGAAACCTTCTCATGCAGTTTTAAATAAACAATGATGTAATTTCAGCAAAGCAAAATGAAGTCCTCGTATTTTTTCAGTGTCATTCAAAAAGTTTATGCAATATCCCAAAATAATTCCACAGTGCAAATGTGAGAACATCTTATGTATCTTCTGTTTTTTGCAAAAGAGTTACACAATGTAGAGTTGCCTTAAGAGTCAATTTAACCACAACTAAACTGATTTATTTCTAAATCGTTTAGTCTGTTAAGTCATGTCTGTGATCCTATAAAGCTATTGGTTATTGCTTTTGTGGTCATTACTCTGATGACAAATATTTGCTCCATTAATATGAAATTAATGCCTCACTTTGGAATGCTCCAATTTCGATTCCATAACAACTTTCTGCTTTAACATCAACTTATAGTACAATTCCTTGGAAGACATTTTAAATGACAAACTCATCATGTCTGGTATCAAAAACACAAATCATTATAACAGTTTTATTGAAGCTAAGTCATAATCTGGGCAACATAACGAGACCTCCTCTCTACCAAAAATAAAAAAAAATTAGCTGGGTGTGGTGGCATGCACCTGTAGTTCACTTGAGCCCAGGAGAGGTCCAGGCTGTAGTGAGATGTGATTGTGCCACTGCAATCTAGCCTGGGTGACAGAATGAGACCCTAAATTAAAAAAAAAAAAGAAAGAAACCAAGTCATGACTGTTGCCTGGCCACTCACTTAAAAGAGGCATCTCTATTTGAAATATGTTAAAATGTACTTTAAGAGATGGAGGCAAGGTCTGCCTGAGCTCAGGGGTTCAAGACCAGTCTGGGTAATGTGGCGAGACCTCGCCTCTACAATAAATAAAAAAACCAGCTGGGCGTGGTGACACATGCCTGAGGTTCTAGCTACTTGGAAGGCTGAGGCAGAAGGACTGCCTGAGTCCAGCAGGTCGAGGCTGCAGTGGCCATGAGCATGCCACTGCACTCCACCTGGGCAACAGAGTGAGACTCCAATTCAGGAAAAAAAAGAGAAATATGTTAAAATGAACAAAAATAGCAGTTCTTATCATGAAGAAGTATGGTTCCTTTTTGTTGTTTTCAAGTACAAGTACTGAAGTAAATTGCAAACTACTTTTTTTGAGACAGGCTCTCCCTGTTGTCCTGGCTGGATTCAGTGATGGGATCACAGCTCACTATAGTCTTGCATTCATGGGCTCAAGGGATCCTCCTGCCTCAGTCTATCAAGTAACTGGGATTACAGAAGTGTGCCACTATGCCTGGCTAATTTTTTTTTTTTTTTTATAGAAACAGGGTCTTCTATTTTACTCAGGCTGGTCTTGAACTATTGGCTTCAAGCTCTCCTCCCGCCTTGGCCTTCCAAATTGCTGGGATTACAGGCATGAGCCACGGTGTCCTGCCCTATAAACCACTTTCTAATTCACCTTCTTTTAATTATGGGTATGTCCTGGTGAACCCAGATCCCTGCCCCAAACAGACACAACTAAAGTACAACAAAAATTGCTGCTACCAGGTTTTTGTTGTGCAGGGTGAGACGAGACAGCTTAGACTCAGAGCTGAATGGCAAGGAAAGAGATTTTAGAGACTAGTGAGGAAAGAAAGGGAGATAAAACTTGGCAAATGAGTAGTCAAAGAGGCATAATCTTGAGAGGTAGCTTTTCAAATCCAAATGTCTACTAAAGATGAAAAATACATAATCTCTGCCTAAAAGAGGCTTAAGTTTATCGGAAAATGTGGGAATAATATTATTGCTTTAACATAATGTAAAAGATAAAATAAAAATATAGAATCACAGAAGTACCTAAACTAACTTGCTTGAAGCAAGTGGTTGGCTCTCAACCGAGACCAGAAAGTCGAGTAAGACTTTGTCAATGAATGAGCAGGGAGATGGCATTCCAAGCAATGAACAGAACATATGCATAATAATGCTACTATATGGTCAACACAATTTAAGGGCTTTACACATAAACAGAATTTAAATATTTGGAGAATTGATCTGACTCAGAAGTCACTTTTCAAATAGTCCTAACCACAAGGTATCTGCAAGAAAACAACCAACAGCCACTGTCTGTCACTGCAGCTACTGTAAAGGCATTTCCAGTTTGAGGCCACCAAAATGCCGAACAAAAACTTATAGGAAAAAACTGGGGAATGAGATGTTCATAGAGGGCTTTGAAAAGTTCTGACATATTCTAGAGAATTTAGAAGTCCGTGTACATGCACAGGGCTGCATGCATGTCCAGGAAAGACCTTAACAAGTTTTCACCTATTTGACCTTGAGGTTCTGCACACACAGGAAGTGAAAGCTAAAGCAGAGCTGTAAACTACCTGATAGAACACTGATGGTATGCCCCCAAACAAGAACTCCTCAACAAAGGTATGGAGGCTTACTGACTCAAGACACTTTAGGAAATCTCTGTCAGCTGTCCAGTAAGCTAACTGAGCAAAGACTTCAATAGCCACACATATACAGACTACAGAATTAGTCCAGGAAAGTCACTAAACAAACAGCAAAAACAAACCATGTGAAAGAGACTGGGGTGGGGGAGTGTAGGTCTTAATATCAGAGTTGATACATTATTTAAGATACCCTCTTTTCAACACAAAAAATTATGAGACATGCAAGGAAACAGTGACATATAACTTATATATAATTGAAAAAAAGTCAGTAGAAACTATCTCTACAGAAGCCCAGAATTGCATTATTATAAACAACCAATATGTAATACTGTTGCCTTCCTGTTTTTGAGTAAGCATCTCACTGTCACCCAGGCTGGAGTGTAGTGGCACACTCATGGCCACCGTAGCATGGACCTGCTGGGCTCAGGTGATCCTACCACCTCAGCCTTCCAAGAAGCTGGAACCACAGATGCGCACCACCACGCCCAGCTAATTTTTTGATTTATTGTAGATGGGAGTTCTTGCCAAGTTGCCCAGGCTGGTCTCAAACCCCTGGACTCGGGCAATTCTCTTGCCTCTGCCTCCTAAAATGCTGGGATTACAGGCATGAGCTACTGCACCCAGCTGTCTTCCTGTTTTCAAAGTAACTCTTCAGAGCATACTGCATGCCTGTCTGGTTCAAGAAGCAATTCAACATGTAACCGTACTTATACTGAAAAGCACTGATGGCTGAAGTACTCTAGGGATCTCAGTCTTATAATAATACTCTAAAAGGTTCTAAGCAAGACTAGGAAAACAACTGTACCCACTTCTAAAAATCTCTATCTCCCAATGACTATAGACATGAACTCAATGAAATGCCTCCTAAATCTAACCTAGGCCACTATTACAGAATATGTTTTACTATTCTGTTGCCAAGAACTTTCTCTTTAGTGATTTACCACTCACTACCATGAGCAGCAAAGGGGCTACACAGAACATTTTTTTCAGAAAGTTCTCGTTCACTATTTAACCACAAATCTGGTATTACCCGCTGCATCCATATTTCTCTTAATCTTTTTGAGAAGAGACAGCCTGATCAAGTATATATCCTCAGAACACACCTCTATTTTGCTATCCGTGTTCAGGTCTCTCTGTAGCAGAGTGCTGATCTGGTTTTTAACTGGCATACATGCAACTATCTACATACTCACAAATGTTTCCTTTATACCTGCTATATGCCAGGTGCTACGCATCCAAGTATATACACACAAAGTTCTTGTTAGAAAAGTTTAATCTTGAGTTTCCAAACTAATTAAAAGAGACAGTATTTATGTACAATTACAGTTCAATAATTTCTTAAGAGTTGTTCTAAATTGTATCTTTTGACAAAGCTATGTTAGTGAATTGGATTAAATAATTTTGTATCCATGTGAAACTGATTTTATCAAACTGTGCTCTGGTGTCATGGCAATGATCTATACTGAGGCACATCATAAAAACAGTACCAGGAGATAATAGTAATAGCTCACATCTAAAGTACTACATAGCAGATACCATGCTATGGTATACTATTACTCTCATTTAACAAAAGAGGACACTGAGCTGACAAGAGGGTTAAGTAACTTCATTAAGGCCATAGTAGTAGAGTCAAGATATTAACCAAGAGAAACAGACTCTAGAGTTTTTTGTCCTTGGCCACTACATTACACCACCATTATTCCTTAAGTAAGGATGCTGAAGTCTTTTGTTCATTACAACCTGATTTTTTTCCTAGTCATTGAAATAAGGAACATTATGTTTTCTTAACACCTTCTAGGATAAATTTTGTGTTTTAATAGCAGAAATGGCTCCTTAGCATTGATTTTCTCTCATCTTTTAGCAATAATAATGTTAACTGAACACTTCTGTTTTCCTTTTACTTTGCACTAAGTGATTCAAAACTTAGAGCTCGATTTAGCCCTTCTAACCAAGTACATAGACTTAAATGGCATGCATTTTGGCTATCATATATCTAATTCGTTGGATTGTTTCCTAATCGTCACCTGACTTATTTTACCTTCACCAAATTCCTTACTCATTTTTAAATAGTACTATGCTAATTTTTCTAAGCCAAACCCTTTGCAGACTAAGGCTTGTAAAAACAATTTAATGATTTGAATCCAGCAAAAGTTTACAGGGATCTAGATCCTTAAAGAACTGCCTATACTTCCTTATTTTATCAGATACCAAAAATACTACTTTATTTCATCTTAGCACAGTTTCTACATGAGAACAAGAAATCAAATGCAAAACAAAGAACAATCAGTATCCGAAAGAATTTGTATAGACCCTCGAATACTCTTAATTTGAAAATGCCAGTTCTTTATGGCATGATACACAGTAGAAATTCTTGACTAACACAGTGAGCAAGATTGAATATGACTAAGTACACTCCATTAAAAAAAGATAATTACCGGACTTCAAGGGCTTTGATAGCTTCTAACATTTGTAGAAACTCTGCTGCTTTCCATACATCATTGGCTTCTTCTTCTCCTTGTATCATTAATTTTGCTGTATATGTGAACTCAATTAAATGACGAAAGGCCATTTTACTAACACCTGTAAAGAAGATGTGCATTAGAGTATGTATTCATATTGGTTAAAATCTTATGACACTTAGTAAAGAAAGAACAGTTCTGTGCTTGGAACCTCATTAGTATTTGCTATTTTTGAAACATATTTCCTGGCAGATTCTTATTAATAGCACAATAATATAGCCAAATTCCAACCCTATCTAGTTGGAAAATCTTAAACTACCTTAAGAGTTTTCCTAAAGATTTCCAGAGGCTCATACAGAATAGTAAGATAATTCAAATATATGAATTAGCTATTGCATGTCAGACATGCTACATTTTTTGCCAGAGAGATTATAGCTGTACCAACTCAGCTCCAAAATCTTAAATGGCTTTCCACAGCTTATTAAATAAAATCCAGTACCTCTCTGGCTCTGCTTCAAGGCACTTCACATTATTTTTCTATTTATCCTTCCACATTTTAAACTATATCACACACACACTATATACTATTTCTCAAGCAATGCACATTCTAGTAGTTTCCTAGTCATAATTAACATGCTTAATCATTTTTTTCTTATTACACAAGTCCTACCAATCCTTAAAGACCCAACTTTAGTGCCACATCTTCAATGAAGCCTTTTATTTTACTGTAATAAGAACAATTAATGAGATCTGCCCTCTAAACAAATTTTTGTTTTTTTGAGTTGGAGTCTCACTCTGTCACTCAGGCTGGAGTGCAGTGGCACCCTCACAGCCATGGCAGCCTTGACCTATTGGGCTCAGGTGATCCCTCCACCTTAGCTTTCCAAATAGCAGGAACTACAGGAGTGCAACCATCATGCCAAGCTAATTTTGATTTATTGTAGAGATGAGGTCTCGCCAAAGTTGCCCATGCTGGTCTTGAACCCCTGGGCTCAGGCAATCCTCTCACTGCCTCCTCCCAATGTGCTGGGATTACAGGCATAAGACGCCATGCCTGGCTAACAAATTTTTAAGTGCACATTATTGTTGACTATAGGTGCAATGTACAGATCTCTAGTGTTTTTCACCTTGATTGATTGAAACTTTATGTCTGTTGATTAGTAACTACCCATTTCCCCAGCCCCAGGTATCCTTTACTCCACCCTGATTCTATGAATTTGCCTACTGTAGTTGGCTCATATAAGTGGAAATGACTCAGATTCCTCATATATGTGGAAATATGTAATATGTGTCTTTCTGTGACTGGCTTACTTCATTTAGCATAATAACTTCAAGGTTCATTCATGGTGTTGCAAGTGGTAGAATAACCTTTTTAAAGGTTGAATATATCCCACTGTATGTGTATACCACATTCCTTTATCTGTCAGTGAACATTTAAGTTGTTTCCACGTTGTGATTACTGCAAATACTGCTGCAATGAACACAGGAGTGCTAAAATTTCTTCAAGATCCTGATTTTAGTTCTTTTGAATAAATGCCTGGAAGTGGGACTGCTGGATCATATGGTACTTCCTTTTAATTTTTTGAGGCACCTCCCATGCAGTTTTCCATAGTAGCTGCAGTCATTCCCACCAATATCATGTAAGGGTTCCAATTTCTCTACATCCTCATTAATACTTGTTACCTTTTGTTTTTTTGATAATAGCCATCCTGAGAGGTGTGAGGTATTACCTCATGGTGGTTTTAATTAGCATTTCCCTGAAGACTAGTGATTTTGAGCATTTTTTTTCATGTACCTGTTGGCCATTTGTAAGTCTTTTTTGGAGAAATACCTATTCAAACTCCTAGCACATTTTTTATCAGTTTTTTGCATTTACTATGAGTTGTGGGAGTTTCTTACATATTTGGGTAATTAACCTTTTATCAGATACTTGGTTTGCAAATATTTTCTCCCAATTTTAAGACTGTCTTTTTACTCTGTGGATTATTTCCTTTGCTGTGCAGAAAGTCTCCAGTTTGAGGCCAGGCACAGTGGCTAAAATCTGTAATCCCAGCAGTTTGGCAAACCAAGGTGGGAGGACTGCCTGAGTTCAGGAGTTTGAGACCAGCCTGCTCAACTTGGCGAGACTTTGTCTCTACAATAAATCAAAAAATTAGCCAGGCGTGATAGCGCGCGCCTGCAGTTCCAGCTACTTGGAAGGCTGAGGTGGAAGGATCACCTGAGTCCAGGTCGAGGCTGCAGAGGCCTTGAGTGTGCCACTGCATTCCAGACTGGGCAACAGAGTGAGACTCCAACTCAATGAAAAAAAAAAGAAAGTTTCCAGTTTGAAGTAGTCCCAATTGTCTACTTTTTTGTTGCCTATGATTCTGATGCCATATCCATGAAATTAATCCCACAAACGATGTCACAAAGCTTCCCTCCCATGTTTTCTTCCAAGAGATTTACAGTTTGCAGTCGTACGTCCAAATCTTTAATCCAGTATATTTTTCTGTTTGGTATAAGTGTTCAATTTCATCCTTCTGCACGTCAATATCCAGTTCTCTCAACATCATTTGTTATAGAGAACATCCTTTCTCTATGGTACACTCTTGGCACACTTGAACATTAGTTGACAGTATTATATGTGAATTTATTTGTTCTGCTCTACTGGTCCGTATGTATGTCATTATTTCAGTCTTGTACTATTCTAACTATTGGAGCTCTATAATATATTTTGAAATTGAAGTGTGACAACTCCAGTTTTGTTCTTTTTCAAGACTGATTTGCTTATTCATCTTTTATGGCTAAAAACAATTTTTAGAACCGCCTTTTCTGTTCTGTAAAAAACTTGCCATCAGGATTTTAACAAAGAGACTGTACTGAATCTGTAGAATGCTTTGTGTAATACAGGTTGGGTATCTCTTATCTAAATTGCTTGAGATCAAAAGTGTTCGAAATTTCAGAATATTTACATTATACTTACTGGTTGAGCATCCCAAACCTGAAAATCCAAAATGCTCCAATAAGCATTCCTTGAGTTATATTAGTGGTCAAAATGTTTCAACTTTTAGACCATTTGAGATTTTCAAATTTGGGATGTTCAACCCATGTAGACATTTTAACAACATAAAGTCTTCCAATTCATGAAAACGAGACTCTTTCCATTTGTTTGTGTCTTAATTTCTTTCATTAATGTTTTGTAGTTTTCAGTAAACAAGTCTTTCACCTTCTTAATGAAGTCTATTCCTGTTTTTGTTTTTGGTGCTAAGGTAACTGGGTTTTCCTAATTTCCTTTTCAGATAGTTCATTGTTAGTGTATGGAAATGCAACTGATTTTTGTACTTTGACTTTGTATCCTGCAACGTTGAATTCATCTGCTGGTAGTCACAGTTTTTTATGGGGACTTCAGCGTTTTCTATGTGTAAGATCAAGCCATCCGCAAGAAGAAACTGACTTCTCCCTTTCTGACTGGAATGCCTTTTCTTTCTTTTTCTTGCCTAATTGCTCTGGTGAGAACTCCCAGTACTATAATGAATACTTATGGTGAGAGTGGGCATTCCTGTCTTATTCCTAATCTTAGACAAAGGTGTCATTTTTTTCACCATTGAGTATGACATTAGCTGTGGACTTTTAACATGTAGCCCTTATTATGCTGAGAAAATCTCCTTCTATTGCTAGCTTGAGAGTTCTTTTTTAATCATGAAAGGGTACTGAGTTTTGTCCAAGGTTTTTTCTTCATCTACTGAAGTGATAATGTAGCTTTCTATTTCATTAATGTGGTATATCACATTAATTGATTTTTGTATGTTGAACTATCCTTGTATCCCAAGGTCTATGATCCTTTTAACGTGCTGTTACAGAACCAGTTTACTTGTATTTCACTGAGGATTTTTGCATCTACATTCATCAGCAGTATTTGGCTTGTAGCTTTTTTGTGGTTGTGTGTGTGTGTGTTGAGTCAGAGTCTCACTCTTTCGCTCAGGCTGGAGTGAAGTGGCATGCTCACAGCCACTGCAGCCTCGACCTGCTGAGCTCTGTTGATCCTTCTGCCTCAGCCTTCCAAGAAGCTGGAACTACAGGCACGCGCCACCACGCCTGGCTGATTTATTGTAGAGATGAGGTCTCACCAAGTTGCCCAGGCTGATCTTGAACCCATGGGCTCAGGCAATCCTCTCACCTCAGGCTCATGAAGTGCTAGGATTACAGGCATGAGCCACGGCACTGGGCCTTGTGGTGGTCTCTTTATCTTGCTTTGATATCAGAATAAAGCTGGCCTCATAAAATAAGTTTAGAAATATTCCTTCCTCTTCAGTTTTTTGGAAGAGTCTAAGGACTGGTATTCATTCTTCTTTAAATGTTTTATCAGTGAAGTCATGTGGTCCCAGACTTTTCTTTGTTTGGAGTTTGACAACTGATTCAAGCTCCATAGTTGTCACAAATCTGTTCAGAACTCTACTTCTTCATGATTTAATACTTCCCCAAGGCTCAACTCTGTGTCTGTTGTAACAATTAGAATTCACACATATCTTAGACTGTAAGCTACTTGCGGGAAATTATTTTTGATCTGTACACTCACCTCACAGTACTTAACAGTACATCCTAAAATGCAGGCACACAAAGTAGGAATAAATGAATAAACACTAAAGTCACTTTCAAAATTAAGCTTTGATGATTGACTTTTCTTTGTAAGTTTTCTGCTTGAAATTTAGGTCCAAAGTGATACTGTTTCTTTATGCCCCTGAAGGCTATATATTATTGTTTCAGGCTGCCAATGAAAGAATATGAGGAACTATTAACAGAAACAAAGAGAAAGCTAAGAAATGCCCAAGTCCAAACTGCACACAATACGTACAATTGCAAACCAAAAAAAATATTTTTATGTATGTTCTTCCCACCTACTTTATATATCTGAATGCAGCTTTCAGGACAACAGTAAGAATATTGGTAGAGTATCATTTAAGAGTTCAAAGAAGCATCATCTATTTGTGTAAAGAAAAAAATATCATTCAGGGAGTCAGAACTTTCACATTTTAGTCACAGCTCTTCCATGAACTATGTGATTTTGGGCAAGTCAGAAACTCTGAGCCTCAGCAGACTCATTTTCAAAATGTCTGAAAGCAACATGAATATTGAGAAACAACACTATAAAATATAACATGACTGAGTTACATGCTTCCAAATAAGTAACCTAAGAGTTACTAAGAATCCTAAGAGGATTCACTGAAAGCTACTTTTAGTCAGGGATGGTTCATGCCTACAATTCTAGCATTTGGGGGAGCCAAAGCGAGAATACTGCTTGAGCCCAAGAGTTCAAGACCAGGCTGGGCAACATAGGGAGATCTTGTTTCTACAGAAAAGAAAATTTAAAAATTAGCTGGGTGTGATGGTGTGCACCTGTAGTTCCAGCTACTCAGAAGGCAGAAGAATGCCTGAGCCTAGGAGGTCAGGGTATGGTGATCATGCCACTGCATTCCAGTGTGGGTAACAGAGTAAGACTTTGACTCAAAATTTTAAAAAAAGTTAATTTTATTTGGTTCCCTAATTTTTTCCTTGTTGCTATCTTTTATTCTTTAGTATATGAGAGAAGACTGAGGGAAAGGCAATTCGATTTTGTTGTCTTTTAGAAGTTTTAACCAAAAGTTTAAAACACAACAAAAATTCTTTTTAAAATGATGTGTTTTTCAAAGTAGAAATGAGTTTTATTTTAATAAAACACACATATATAACACTTACTATATGTATAAGGCACAGCTCTAAATAATTTACAAGGATTAACTCACTTAATCCTCCTAAAAACTCAATGAAGAATAGTAATCAAGTAATAAAACTAGGATCAAACCCAGATGGTCTGACTCCTAAGTCTATGATAAAGATTTTAAGTAGGATGCTGACAGGATAAAAATTTTAAACTTTCCTGCTTGAAAATTTTTGAATATTCATAAATCTAAAGTCCCTCAAATTTATGTTTTTTTGCCATACACCCATCCCTCCAGATTATTCTCTGGTAGTAGGATGGGTGAATTACTGTTAATTCTCCCAATTACAACTATTTTATTAATATTTTTATCAGAAAAAATTTGTTGAACACTTGGGAGAACTATAAGTTAGTGATTTATACTATTTTAGCCAGAAAATCTTAATACAACCAAGAATCTCAAAAATACTAGGCTTATATCACCCTTCCTCTGCTCTTCTGGACAGGTACAAATGCCTGCAGAGAATCTTTGAAGGGATCTTCTATTTGGAAAAAATTTCATATGCCTATCAACAATGTAACATAACTTGGAGAATCAGAGCAGCAGCCACTTTGAAAACTGGCCTACAAATATTTTTTTCATTTCACAACCAGCACTATTAACACTCAGGAAAACGAAATTTGGTTGAAATTAGGAGAAGAAAGTTTTCAATAAAAAGATAAAAGAAAACATATGAAAAATTCCTTTAAATAAATTGGAATAAATATTTACTCTTTCTAGTGGTGGTTCATCTATGGTTTTACCATTTATCACTAATGTTTTTTTATCTACTTATTTGGGTAACAGACTTAGTGAAAGACCATGACATGACCTGACATTTAACAACGAATTTCATACAGCCTCAATACATTTTCCACCTAGAGTTATTTGCTCAGTATTTCACAATAAGAGAAGGATAGATCTATATGCTCATGCTTGGCTCAACAAACAGTATCTTAGATCTTATTTCCTTCTGGAACTTCAGATCCTTGCTGATCATTTTAACTTGGCCATTACAAAGACTAAAACTCAAACAATAGTGTAGCTAATCACCCTGAATCACTCTTACTCTTTTTTTTTGGCTCTTATTCTTGTATACTCTACTTCACAAAATGAAGCCAGGTGCAATCCCAATACTTTGGGAGGCTAAGGTAGGAGATCTCTTGAGGTCACTTGTTTGAGACCAGCCTGAGCAACACAGCGAGACATCCTCCCCCCCCCCCCCAAAATAAGATACTAGCCAGGCATGGTGGTACACGCAAGTAGTCCCAGTTACTCAGGAGACTGAGGCAGAAGGATGCCTGAGCCCAAGAGGTTGAGGCTGCAGTGAGCTGGGGTCATGCCAATGTACTCTAGCCTGGGTGAGAGACCCTGGCTCAAAAAAACAAAAAACCAAAAATGTATACATTATTTCTTCCTCACCACCATATTGACCAACAACAAATCTTTTTGATTCTGTCTTCTTATCTCTTAAATCGTATCCATATTACCTCTACTTCCACAAATCTCTTAAACCAGAAGCTTCTGCATAAATTTGGCAGCAAAATTTGATCTGGACTGATATGAGGCTATGTATAATTTTTATTCCACTTACAGTGAACATTAACATGTTATGCTGCTGAAATATTAACATTTGGTTACATGACATTGTTCCAGACCCCACTGGGAGCATCATGTAATAAACATATTGTAGTACCCGTAGAAAAATTCTAAAATCTGTGATTTTGAGAACTATACCTAGCCTTCAAGGATTTGAATAAGAAACTATGGACTTAGTTCCCAGGTTTGACTGATCAGAATCACCAGTAGACTTAATAAAAAGTACTGGTACCTAATCTCTGGAATCAAAACTAGGATAAAGATCTGTTTTTTTTATGAGCACCCAGGTGCTTATGTGACCAGCCCAACACTGTCCTCGGAACAAACCACTGATCTAATTAGCTAACATGAACCAAACTGATACCTACTCAGGTAAGTGAAGTGGTGGTAGATGTACAGCTGTGAAAATAATGTATTCTCTAGCAGTACTAGTTTGGTAACTTACAAATCTCAGAAGTAAGGGATTTCCTTACCAATTCCTTACTCCTTTCATACTAGTGCATGAAATACAAAATACAATTTTTCTGAGAGTAAGAAAAATGTCAAAATGAGCACCTTAACCTGAGTCTTCCCCCTGACAGCAAAGCTTATAAAGAAGTGGGGAACATTCTTGCATCTCCTAATCTTAGGCAACTTCCCCAATTGGTGGAAAATTCCTACTCAAAAAGATTTATAAACATGTACAAGGATATCCTGTCCTTAATCGCAGGGGCTAAAACTTCTGGACACCACGGTAGAGGTGCTATTAGAGAGAAACTAGGTGCTATGAATCTGCAATTTCAGGTGAAGTAGGAAAAAATGAGTTTAGAAAATTAGAGGCTTGGATTAGAAGCTTGCGTGTTCTGAACAAGGGACTGAATGCTGAAGACTTTATGTGGTGTGAATCCAAGTGTCAAAGCTGAGCTTGGAGGCAGTTGACTTAGAGAGCAACAAATCTGATTTGAAGTTAAAGAAAAACCTGTGGTTCTAATCAAAGGCAACTAACTTCACCAGGGACACAAAAAAAGCAGGGAGAGCTCAGCTTGCACCCAGTGAGTTTATACTTACAGAGCATATTACAATCTAAATTTCTTTCACATACATGGCATCTCATTTTACACAATCCTATAGGCAGTGATCCTCAACATTACCCACAGTGGAATCATCCTAGGGCAGAGCTGTTCAAATTTTATTGAGCACAGGAATCACTTGGGGATCTTGTTTATTCAGTGGGTCTGGAGTGGAACTTGAATCTATATCTCTAACAAGCTCCCAGGTAACTCCCATGTATCACTAGTCCTCAAGACCACACCTTAAATAATAAGAACCTAGAGAATTTTAGGATACCACCCCTGAAAGACTTAATTATCTGAAGATACAGCCTGGGCACTGGTATTTGTAAATGCTCCCCTGGTGTTTCTAATGTGCAGCTAATGCTTACAGCACTGCTTTAAGTCATTGTTCATATTTTACAGATTGGGGTTCCAGTTCTAGCTAAGATGGAGAAAGCACACTTCATTCTATCTTGACCGTTGATTACAACTAAAAATCCTGGAGAGAATACATAAGGCAAATATACAAGGATTGAAAAGTAAATAGAGGCAAGCAGACAGGGGAAAGAAATCAAAACTCAAACAGCAGCGAGTTTCCTGGTTTTTATTTTTCTTCCCACATATCCCAGCTTAGACCAGAGGAAAGCCCAATCACATAACTGAGCAGTAAGGTGAGACAGAAAAAAGCTCCAAGAGAAGCTCTTTCTGGATAGAATCAGAAAAGGGGATGAGGGGGAGGTGTGAGAAAGGAGGGAGGGATACCTGGTAATTTTTCTTTTCTCTTAGCTCTGCCTCAAGGCAAGCCCCAATTCCGAGGCTGCACACCTGTGGCTGGTCCTAAACTCTAAAAGTTCTTCTCTCTGACAAAAGAACCAGGAAAGAGATGATGATCTACAGAGTACAGAGGGAATTCATGTTATCTTTTTCTCTACCTTTTCTTTCTCACCACTTTGTCCAACAAATGAACTCCTCTGCGTGAAGCATATGAAAGCACAGTGAACCTGTTTTCTAGTCAGAAAACCATATTAAGGGGCTCCTGGGAGTTGCATGCAAAGGAAATTATGGCGAGGAGGGAGCTGGAGAAAGGTCCTCTAAATCTGTATGCAATCTCAAGTTTACCACCAAACTTCGTATGTGTGGAACTGACCCAAGGTAGCCTAGTAAAGACTTTGGGAACTTCAAGATGGCATGGACTACCACCCAGGTCGGCACAGCTGGGACCTGCATAACATTACAAAGATCTTGAAAACCAAATTGAAATTGGATCCACAATCCAGACGGTAGTTTGAACTTAACCAGATTGATTGCCTGCTAAAACAAAACCAAAACCAAAAAAAAATAAAAAACTTTCTCTAGAGGATTTTTTATTTTTTTTTGAGTTGGAGTCTCACTCTGTCGCTCAGACTGGAGTGCAGAGGCTGCTCCCGGCCACCACAGCCTCGACCTGCTGGGCTCCGGCGATCCTTCCGCCTTAGCCTTCCAAGTAGCCAGAATTACAGGCATGTGCTACCACGCCCAGCTGATTTTTTAATTTATTATAGCGATAAGGTCTCGCTGCCCAGGCGGGTCTCGAACCCGCGGGCTCAGGCAATCCACTCACCTCAGCCTCCCAAAGGCGCGGGATTACAGGCTGAGCCACTGAGCCCGGCTTCTTTAGAGGATTTTAACAGCACCCAGTCTCTTAACATAGTATTACAACTATTGGCCAGGTGCGATGGCTCACGCCTATAATCCCAGCATTTGGGAGGCCAAGGTAAGAGTACTGCCTGAGCCCACGGGTTCAAAACCAGCCTGAGCAACTTGGTGAGACCGCATCTCTACAATAAAATAAAATAAAATAAAATAAAATAAAATAAAAATGTACATGACATAATCAAAAAGTATTTGACATATTTTACAAACAAAAAATAAGGATGTTCAGGGTCACACAAATTAAACAGTAAAGCCAGGACTAAAACTCAGGTTTTCTAATTTATATGCACAGGGCTTGCTTTAAAGCCAGGTGACCTTGCAAGACAGTACAGTAAACCCAAAGTTGGGGCTTAAGACACTGAGTCAAGTGTATTCTTTAAACCTCAATCTGACCAAATAAAAATAAAGTGATTTTCCATTTTACTTCTGTATCTTTTAAAATACTGAAGACTAGTATGTGCTGTACTATAAAAAACATAGCAGGTCAGAGGTACTGAGAGGTACAAGAGAAATACCATGGTGATTGGTCTTCAGAAGATCTTACTTCTCAAGGTAGTCAGTGCTGCTCACTCCACCAGCAATAAATATTCCAACTTGGGCAACTTATTTTTTAAAACTTCTATTTTTTTAAATTTAATTTTTTTTTTTAAGTTGGAGTCTCACTCTGTTGCTCAGGCTGGAGAACAGTGGCAGGTTCACAGCCACTGCACCCTTGACCCACTGGGCTCAGGTGATCTCTTCACCTCAGCCTTCCAGATAGTTGGAACTACAGGCACGTGCCACCATGCCTGGCTAATTTTTTGATTTACTGTAGAAATGAGGTCTCACCAAGTTGCCCAGGCTGGCTTCAAACCCGTGGGCTCAGGCAATCCTCTCACTTCGGCCTCCCAAAGTGCTAGGATTATAGGTGTGAGCCACTGTGCCCAGCCTATTTTTTAAAACTTTTAAAGATTCTGCTCAGAAATGAATTACTCCTTAGTATCTTCCCTCTCTAAGGTAGGTAACACCACTCCACATTGTCTTTGTAATACTTTTTGCATTTATCTATGTTGCTCACTTGCTATTAAATTTTCGAGTTCTTTAAAGAACATCTTCATCAATTCTTCATGCTCTGGGTCTAGCACAGAACATAATATATAATAGGTATTTAATATGATAAATACCCCCTATTTACTAAGCTTTGACAATGCACCAAACACTATGCCAGGTAGTCTGTATACATTACTTCAATTAATCATTATAAGTCTATAATTAACCCACTTTTTGGATGAGAAGACACGTATGCATTGAGAGAAAGTAACCTGTCTGGAGTCATAAATTTAGTAAGCCTCAAGTGAATGATTCATGAAGTCCCACCTTATAGTAGAAACCAATAGTACCTTGGCAGTTAGATTCTCATTTACTACGCTTATTGATTTTCATTTTGCCTGTGTTCTGTCCATTATAGATAATCAAAGGATAATCTAGATGCAAATACATCTGCTGAAATGCTAGACTGGAATATACCAAAATTAAAAGATAGTTTTAACTCCATGCTTTCTTTACTCCCCTATGGAAAAAGAGTGTATCTAGACAAACTGTTGATAATAAAGACTATGTAAACAGTAAGAGAGATATAATAAAACTAAAACTCAGGAACCCTAAAAGAAGTTAAAATTCTGTATTTATGTAGGCAAAAAGACTTATTCCCCACTCTTTTGGATTTTGATGATGGTATTGAGAGGATGGAAATTATCAAAGTAGCAGAAAACAAAAAGATGATAATTAACAGCACAAACTAAATCTCTTGCTAGCTAGGCAACCCCTGGTAAGCAATCTTTTAGCGCCTGTTTCCTGGAGTGTAAATTAGAAACACCACCACTTTTTTTCCCCAAAAAGGTGGGATCTCACTATGTTGCCCAAGCTAGCTTTGAACTCCTGGGTTTCAAGTGATCCTCCTGCCTCAGCAACTCTAGTAGCTGAAACTATATTACAGGCACCTGCCACAGTATCCAGAGTCAAAGGACTGCTGGGAAACTCAAATAATAAACTACACAGCACAATGCCTGGTACCTGGTGGGCTATTATAAGAAAAAAGTCAGGCCAGACATGGGGGCTCACGCCTATATTCCCAGCACTCTGGGAGGTGGAGGCAAGAGGATTGCCTGAGCCCACGGGTTTGAGACCAGCCTGGGCAACATGGTGAGACCTCGTCTCTACAATACATCAAAAAATTAGCTGGGTGTGATGGTACACACCTGTATTTCCAGCTACTTGGAAGGCTGAGGTGGAAGGATATCCTCAGCCCAGCAGGTCAAGGGCAAGAGTGAGACTGACTCAAAAGAAAAAAAAAACAAAAACAGAAAAGTCAAGTAAATACAAAAATCAATTTTTGTTTCAAGATAATACCTAGTAAATGAACTCTTCCAGTTCAGACATTCTATAGCCAGTAGAGTTTCCTCTGAATACTACTTTATCTTTCCTAGCCTTCACTCTGTGGAAGCCCATTTCACATTGTGCAAGTTATCTGTACTTCTGCTAGTACATCACTACCTCTGCTGGTATAGAGGCCTCTACTGTAACCTGCAGCATCTCCACCAGTCTGAAACATAAGACTACTAAACAAGGATGGTAATTCACTTTTAATATGTGTTTTCACAAGACAGCGACTACTGGTTTCAGCAATGCAAAGGACTCTTTTTAGAAACTAACATCTACCACTTAAGAGTTTTTCCTGGCAGATGATTCTATCAGGCACTTTACTAAAAGTAAGCATTCTCAGGTGTCAAAACAACAATTTAGTTATCTAATGCAACTATTGATGCCTATTTCCCATGGTTTCTTGACACACTAACTGTCTAAAACTTCTTCACCAATGTTTGCTAAATATTACATTTAAAACAAGCATTTACCTTCTATCTCCACCAATGGTTCCTGAGTAAACTCCTGAAAAAACTTGTAGAAGAACTTACTGCAGGCAGCCAAAACAGCCTTGTGGGCCTTAAAATGGTGTCCTAGGTTTAAAAAAAAAAAAAAGAAAGAAAGAAAGAGAAAATCATGCATATGCACAAAATCAAATGTAAGACTACATAACAGTTTTAACAATTATACAAAATAAAATAGGCCTTTCTTTATAACATAATTACGTTACGTAACTATTTAAATTGTTGAAGTAAAGTCAGAATATTCTTGGCAGCTACTCTGGCAAATTTTAATCTCAATTAGACAAAAAGCCAAATCTTTAATTTAAATACTTTAAGTCAGTTTTATAAAAGCCAACTGACCACACTAGGTAAGGGGTCTCTTACCACTTTCATTACTTCCAACTAAGCAATGAGAGGCAAATCATACTCAGCTGAAAATGCTAAATATAAGGACAACCTAAAAAAAAAAAAATCATTTGGAAAGAGAAGAAAAAGTCATAGAGAAGGCAAAAAAATCGAATGTGTCTGCTATGAAAAACATTTTAATATGCTTAATATTTAGAAGCTCAAGTTATGGTAGACCTATAATTTAAAAAGTAACTTGCCTCGAGCAGCCTATTTTCACGATATAATACATACGCAAGCTGGGTTTGCTCCACTATAATAGCAATTCCTAAGACTGGTAAAAAATCGCATTTTATTTTGGGGATTCCCACATGCCATGTGAATGCTGCAAAGGAATCCCTTATGTTTTGCCTTTAAGACTATTTGGGAAACTAGAAGGGAATCAACACTTCTCAAACGACTCCTATGAGGGACTTCTCAAAGCAGCTTACAGGAAACTACTGTTAACCAAACATTTTGAGACATCCTCCCTATCCCCAGCACCATTATCTTGCACTCAAGTTGCAATGAGAAAACTTTAACAGGATGCAAGAAATTAAAATGTGATGAACACCAGTCTAGGTTGAAAGGTGACTGGCCAACCAGCCTTCTGCAGGCAGCATGGTCTATGTGAGCGGCACTGACAGGCGGCCCTGCGGTCCCAGTGCACATCCTCTGCAGACATTGGTAGGAAGACCATAGAGAGTGGGTTAAAAAAAAAAAAAAAAGAAAAAAAAGGCGGGTAGTGGGAGGGCAGAGACCCACCGTCGACAATCAGGGTGATGTCAGTAAACCGGTCCTGCTCTCGCTGTTCATTCAATCGGTCCAGGATCATTTTATGATGTTCAGGGAACTCCTGAAGGCATTCCATCGTCTCTTCAGCCTCCATGGCCGTTGAGGTGCTCTACAAAAGAAGAGCATGATAATGTACACCCATGAGCTCGGGCTGAGGAACAAAACCCCTAAAGCGTAAAACAACAACAAAAAACCCAGCACCGTGAAAAGAAGGGGGGAGGGTGAGGCAAGAGGAGAAGAAGGCGAGGGAAGAAAGAAAGGCGAGCCGAGTGGTTGCCGCGCTTGGGGGCCGGAGCCGTGGCCGCGGGACTCCGAGCCTGACCTAATTGGAGTCGGGAGACGCGAGCTGGAGCGGGGTGGGCACAGCGCCGGAGGCTCCGGGCGCTGGGGCGCGCAAGTCCGGCAAGGGAGGAGAGCCGACAGCCGCGGCGGCCCTCTAACGGCTCGCCAAGTCCTTCCGCCCGGCCCAGGTTCCTGCCGCCCTGGGACCCGGTCCGG
>NW_007259103.1:78605-78992 GCF_000164805.1 Carlito syrichta | reverse complement strand
GGGCCGGCACTCACTCAGGGAAGGAGGAGCGGCCCGGGCCTGCGCGTCACTTACGTCGACGTGCTGCGTCACCGCGTCAGCCGACGCGGACGCCTTCCGAGTGCGGGCCCGGAGAGGATGGGCCACGCCCTTGCCCACCCCCCTCAGTGGATGGGTGGAGCCAAGCGAGGGGATTTGGCGCTCCCGAGGGTGAGGCCGCGCGCTCGGAGAGAAAGTCGCGCTGTGGTGGGACTGCGCAGGGCCTGGCTGTGCCCAGAGCTGGGAACCTCAGGCGCCACTCTCGCACCTCCCACCGTCCTCCGCTTGACTCCGGGTGCCGGCGCTCCCGCCCCCGAACTCAGAATAAACTCGCTAACTGCGCTCAAAGCCCAGATAAACCACGGCTCC